>NW_011494755.1:1984041-1987895 GCF_000754665.1 Bison bison bison
TTTATTAAAATTAAAATATAAAATTATTACAAAATATATTAAAATTTTAATATATTTAAGTTTATATTTTAATTTTAACATAATACATATTTTAAAATTTTATTTTATTATTATTATTTTGGCTGTGCTGGTCTTTGTTGCTTTTCTTCAACTGTGGCAAATGGGGGCAACTCTCTAGTTGCAGTGTGCAGGCTCCTCATTGCAGTGGCTTCTCTTATTGCAAAGCGCAGGCTCTGGGTTGTGTGTGCTGCAGTAGTTGTGGCTTGATTCCTCTAGAGCACAGGCTCAGTAGCTGTGGCCCGCAGGGCTCAGTTGCTCCAAGGCATGTGGGATCTTCCCAGATCAGGGATCGAACCCGTGCCTCCTGCGTTGGCAGGCAGATTCTTTACCACTGAGCCATCAGGAAAGCCCAACATAATATTGTTGATGTAAAATTTTCTTAATATAAAATTCAGTTGAATTTAGTCTGTTGTATGTATCTCACTTCACCATCCCCAAATAAATGATCGTCTCTCAGTGGACAAGTAGCCTTTTGCCATACTTTCCCTAAGTTCTTTCCCTACTGCTGCTCTAAAGGGCTATTGGAATCTGAGAATTAAACACTGTTGTGTACTGGCAGGAGTATGGGCTGTATAGCCAGACTGTATGGATTTAAAGCTCGGCTCTGTCACCAAATGAGTTATTTGGGGCAAATTCTTTAACATTTTTGTGCCTCATTTTCCCCAGGTATAAAATGGGAATAATAATAATAAAAGCTATCTTACAGGCTTGTAGCAAACTGAACAGTGTATGAAAATATCTTAAGATATAAATGTAAACTAAACTAAGTCTCTCAGGTGTTCTATCCATTAATACTACCCTAAAACAATCCTGTATTTGACTTTTCGTAAAGGTACCCAAACTTTCAAAATACTAAAATTGTGTCTAGGAGTTGAGTGTTAAGGGCGCAATGAACAGCGATAAGGAGAGGTTAAATTGGAGGTGATTAGGGGTTCAGGGGTTGGAGAAGTCAGGAAAGAATGGACTAGATGAAGAGTGGGGTTCCTGAAAATCACCCTTGATTTGTCCTTTAAGGATGGGTTTAGAAAGAGTGGGAGGATAGACAGATATTAGTACAAAGCAGGGACAAGGAAGGACATTCCAGTGAAAGGAACGGCTTGAACAAAGGTACAGCAGCCTTTAACTGTCAGTTTGGAAAGGGGAGCTGGTCAGGGTAGAAAGAGTGTTACATGTAGGGAAGACTCTACTATTCGAAGGAGAGAGAAACGGCAGTCATAAAGGGTTTTTCGGAGTGACTTAAGGAAGAATAATCTGAGCCTTGCCTGTGCTTGAAGTGAGAGAAGGGGAAACAGGCCACCCTGGAAGCTGTTCAGTAACTTGAAACAACAGTATAAATGGGGAACAGAGAGACATTACACAATTGAAATAGGACAGATTTTCCTGACTTAACCTGGATATGTGGGATAAAGGAGAGGGATAAAACCAGTTTAGAACTCTGTATAATGGAAGAAGGGTATTATAATTGATAGACAAGGGAGTTGAGATGGAGACTAGAATACGGGGAGGGGAAGATGAATTTAATTTTGTGTGAACTGAGATTGAGATGATACTAATACCTCCATGTGGGCTTCCCTGGTGGCTCAGACGGTAAAGTGTCTGTCTGCAATACAGGAGACCCGGGTTCGATCCCTGGGTTGTGAAGATGCCCTGGAGAAGGAAATGGCAGCCCACTCCAGTATTTTTGCCTGGAAAATCCCATTGACGGCAGAGCCTCGTAGGCTACTGTCCACGGGGTCACAAAGAGTCGGACACAGCTGAGCGACTTCACTTCAATACCTCCATGTAGCAATTTCCCATAGGCAACTGAATATCTCGAATTGGGTTTCAGAAAATGTTCTAAGTCATGTGCATAAAGGAGATACTGTAAGGATGGGTGGTCTCCAAGGGGAAAGCAACGGCGTGGAATATGGAGTAGACCTCTGGTTTTTCCCTGCTTTCTGTCCCTGGTTGTCTGCTCTCATATAATAAATTTCACTGTATTTTTACAAATTGGAGATGAGTGTCAGTTTTAGCCCTATTTTACAGATTAGGAAACTGAGGCTCCATTTGCAGCAACATGGATGGACACAGATCATCATGTTAGGTGAAGTAAGTCAGAACAGAGAATGACAAATATGATACTACTTATATGTGGAATCTAAAAAATGACACAAATGAACTTATTTACAAACCAGAAATAGGCACAGAAATAGAAAACAAACTAATGGTTACCAAAGGAGAAAGGGAGGGGAGATAAATTAAGAGTTTGGGATTAATGTGTACACACTGCTATATATAAAATAGATTAATGACCTCCTGTATAGCAGAGGGAACTATATTCAGTATCTCGCAATAATTTATAACGGAAAAGAATCAGAAAAAGAATATATGTATATTCTGAATCACTTCTCTGTATACCTGAAACTAACACAATGTTATAAATCAACTATAATCTTCTAAAAAAAAAAGAGGGAGAGAGAAACCGAGGCTCAGAAAGTTTAGGCGGCTTGTCTGAGGTCCCTGAAGGAGTGTAAAGGCTGGGGTAGTTGAAAGCCTGTGCATTTCCTACTGCACTGCATTCTCTTCCATCTGTTGTACTGAGAACTATATTTAAATAGTATATTAAATGTAGCTTAGATACCAGTTTTTCTTCCCTAAAATTCAGAGATTGTTCGTACTATTTACTCTGGCTTTAAAAGTGTGTGTGTGGCAAGGCGGGGGTGGGGGGTGTGGAGGGGAGGGGAGAGGGTGTTGGTTTTCAGTCAGCGCACCCTGAACTAGAGGTCAGAATGTGACAGTTGCCTCCAGGTCTCTGTAAGTGGTGGTTAGAAACTTCAGACTCTGGGGACCTTGACTGCTGTGCATTTCCTCCTGGGCCCTCCTACATTCTCTAAGAACAAGTCTATCATGGCAGTAAATTTACTAAATGTGACTACAATTGTGTCCTTTTCTCATAACTCAGATTCTCAAAAATACAATTATAATAAGGAATATATATACATCTATATATATATATTGTTGTTGTTGTTCAGTCCCCAAGTTGTGTTCGACTCTTTGCAACCCCATGGACTACAGCATGCCAGGCTTCCCTGTCCCTCACCGTCTCCTGAAGTTTGCCCAAGTTCATGTCCATTGAATCGGTGATGGCCAACTATCTCATCCTCTGTCGCTCTCTTCTCCTTCTGCTTTCAATCTTTCCCAGCATCAGGGTCTTTTCCAATGAATTTGCTCTTTGCATCACATGGCCAGAGTATTGGAGCTTCAGCTTCAGTCCTTCCAATGAATATTCAGGGATGATATCCTTTAAGATTGACTGGTTTGATCTCCTTGCTGTCCAAGGGATTCTCAAGAGTCTTCTCCAACACCACATTTTGAAAGCATCTATATATAGACTTGGTAGATCCATTGCCTTTGGAAGGGCTAATGTATTTAATTAATTAAATTGATACTATTTAATATCAAGTATCAAAAAGGCTCAGGAGAGCAGTAAGAAAGGAGAAGGTGAAGAAAATGGCCATGGTGAAGTTGAAAACTATGGCACAAATGATTTGCATGCACATAAAGAAGCCTCTTGATGAAAGTGAAAGAGGAGAGTAAAAAAGTTGGCCTAAAGCTCAATATTCAGAAAACTAAGATCATGGCATCTGGTCCCATCACTTCATGGGAAATAGATGGGGAAACAGTGTCAGACTTTATTTTTCTGGGGTCCAAAATCACTGCAGATGGTGATTGCAGCCATGAAATTAAAAGACACTTACTTCTTGGAAGGAAAGTTATGACCAACCTAGATAGCATATTGAAAAGCAGAGACACTG
>NW_011494755.1:1987995-2015278 GCF_000754665.1 Bison bison bison
ATGCTTTTGAACTGTGGTGTTGGAGAAGACTCTTGAGAGTCCCATGGACTGCAAGGAGATCCAACCAGTCCATTCTAAAGGAGATCAGCCCTGGGATTTCTTTGGAAGGACTGATGGTAAAGCTGAAACTGCAGTACTTTGGCCACCTCATGTGAAGAGTTGACTCATTGGAAAAGACTCTGATGCTGGGAGGGATTGGGGGCAAGAGGAGAAGGGGACGACAGGATGAGATGGCTGGATGGCATCACTGACTCGATGGACATGAGTCTGAGTGAACTCTGGGAGTTGGTGATGGACAGGGAGGCCTGGCGTGCTGTGATTCATGGGGTCGCAAAGAGTTGGACACGACTGAGAGACTGAACTGAACTGAACTAAACTGAAAGATCAAACTACAAGGGCAGAGTTTTTTTTTTACCACTAGAGCTAAAACTGGAGTTTGTTTTTTAAACTAAACTTTAGTTTAAAACCTCAGTTTTTTCCAAATGGATTTTGAAATATTGCATGTGATTTTTTCTGTTCATAAACTCTAAAAACATCAAGTGTTGGAAAACAGTCTGAAAACATCAAGTTTTAAAGCCTAATGTGTTAAATATGTTTTGAAACTAGCCCTGCTTTTACATCAAGAAAAACATTTGGAATAGACATTGTTGGTTGAAGCAGATTTCACTTATATGAAGATATGGGAATAACATTTTAATAAGGTACTTCATTTTAAAATTGAATGCAATTCTAGTTTTGGTAATAATGTTTTAAAGGTTTCTAGTTTAATCTGAGAAAGTAATCCTGGACCAAATGGAAACACATGATTCTGTTGAGGTAGTGATAAGCACACAGAGTAGGAAGCCTCCAGAGGGGAAGGAGTACTTCCCCATGACCAGGCTCCTTGCTCTGTAGGCAGTGCTCCATATGCTGTCCATGTAAGGATACAAATGTTACTTATGTAAGAATACTGTAAGCAGGGTTTCCCCAAGTATATGCTCCCATAGTCCCAGGGCTACAAAGTGATCTTCTAAGAAAGGATTCTGAGGTCAGAAAAGTTTGTAGAGTTCTTGCTCATTCCATACCCCTCACCCATTTGTGGAGCCACATCAGCATGGTGCTCATGTCCAACTCTTGCGACCCCATGGACTGTAGCCTTCCGGGTTCCTCTGTCCATGGGATTCGCCAGACAAGCATACCAGGGTGGGTTGCCCTTTCCTTCTCCACCACATCAGCATAACAGTCTATTAAAGGCTCACTGTCCCACAATCCACATCCCCACACCAGAAACCAGTCTAACTTAGCTTAACTGGCTTTCAATTCATTTGTCCTTAAAATTTCTTCCTTTTTTTTTTTTTTTTTCATTGCATCTTGAGGAACTGTTCTCCTACAGGACATACTTTGAGAAACAGTACTTGGAATATTCCTTCTCAATTTCCTTAACTGAGCGTGGTAGCAGGAATGTTGTTGATCAGTAACCCTTAGTCTGGAAGTGCTTAGAAGGTTTGAAACTGAGTTTGAGCACATCACAAACTTCAACATGTTCTTTACAATATTGGCAAGATAGTGTAAATAAATGTCAAATTACTCAAGTATATTAGGCTAATGAAAAAGCCTTTCATGTGAATAATTTCTCTGATTTGTAGCTTGAGATTTCCAAGAAGGTAGGAAGGTTAAGAGTTTACAAAAGGATCCTTCAACTTTAGAACTTCAGGACAGAACTGCTGTGAGGCCAGCTGGGCCCACAGCAAGAGAAGGGAGCAGCCATCTGCTTTGGGGGTTTTCTCCTTTAGCCCTGGTCTGTGGCAGAGACCACAGGAGTAGTTGGAGTTATTACTCAGTACGAAGAGTTGACTCATTGGAAAAGACCCTGATGCTGGGAGGGATTGGGGGTAGGAGGAGAAGGGGACAACAGGATGCAATGGCTGGATGGCATCACCGACCTGATGGATGTGAGTTTGACTGAACTCCGGGAGTTGGTGATGGACAGGGAGGCCTGGCTTGCTACAATTCATGGGGTCGCAAAGAGTCAGACATGACTGAGCGACTGAACTGAACTGAACTCAGTACTCCGCATGGACTTCGGTAGATGGGACCTACTGATTGCTGATTATCTTTTGTTGGAGAAGGAATCCAGAACAGAGGTGATATTACAGGGGCCAAGCAAATAATGAAAGTAAGTGAAAAAAGTGTAGGTCATTCAGTTGTGTCTGACTCTTTGTGACCCCATGGACTATAGCCCACCAGACTCCTCTGTCCGTGGAATTCTCCAGGCAAGAATACTGGAGTGGGTTGCCATTTCCTTCTCCAGAAGATCTTCCCCACCCAGGGATTGAACCCAGGTTTCCCGCATTACAGGCAGACTATTTACCGACTGAGCCACCAGGGAAGAGCAAGTAAATAATAGATCCTCAATAAATGTTTATTGAATATATGTGGTGGGGGCATGGGATATTCAGTGGAGAAGGAAATGGCAACCCACTCCAGTATTCTTGCCTGGAGAATCCTGTGGACAGAGGAGCCTGGTGGGCTACAGTCCACGGGGTTGCAAATAGTTGGACACGACTGAGTGACTAAGTGCATGTGGTATTCAGAGACTAGAAATTTAGTTTGTGATGCTCATGAAAAGTGAAAGTTGATCAGTTGTGTCCGACTCTATCCGACCCCATGGACTATCAGTCCATGGAATTCTCCAGGCCAGAACACTAGAGTAGGTAGCCTTCCCTTCTCCAGGGGATCTTCCCAACCCAGGAATTGAACCCAGGTCTCCCTCATTGCAGGTGGATTCTTTACCACTGAGCCACAAGGGAAGCCCTGTGATGCTCATGTTTTCTGTCAAATTTAGTATGAAAACAAAGGTGACCTTTCAGTGGAAGGAAATGGGAATGAACCTGAAAATTAAAAGAAGCCACTCTATAAAATGTTTCAAGTTAATTCTGGTGATTTTAAACCTGCCCTTGTTAGCATGTTGTCCCATATTATATAATGAAGTCTTGGTGAAGACATTCATACTAGCCAGTCAGGGTAAAAAGAGCATATCATAAGCTAGAGACCACAGCCTTGTCAGCACCTGGAAGTATGCTAGGTGGTCAGCACTGCTCAATAGATTTATAAGAACAGAAATTTACTTTTTGCTCCACCACTGTGAAGGTGTACAGTGACAGGCCTTCTGGCCCATCTTCCCAGTGCCTGCCTGGAGCAGAGTGGATAGAGCCACAAATCCTACTTATTTTGTTCAAAGTGTGGCCAGAAGGGTAGAGATCAGCATGCAGAAAAGACGCCTGCTTGTGACGGGCTCAGGAGTGAGGGGAAGGCCCTGAAAAAAAGGGAGGAAAATCAAGAATGTTGGTAGAATACAGAGAAAATTCCAGGCCTGTCACATGCTTTGTTTTGGTTCAGCGTTTACTGAGCACTGTGCTACTCGGGATGCTAAGGACTGGATTCAACCAAGAAGGAGCCTTTGCCTTGAGAAGTGTCAGTCTGTTAAAGGGAGGGCTGAGGGGCATCCACAGAGTGTTGGAGCTCACCTGAGTCTCTCTTAAGTAGCCCCAGAAAAGTTACACCATTTACTGAGTGCACGGTGCTGATAATTTCTTGATAGATTCTAATTTTTATTTATTTATTTACTTACTTGGCTGCACCAGGTCTTTGTTGCAGCATGTGGGATCTAGTTCTCTAACCAGGGATCGAACCTGTGTCCCCGGCGGTGGAAGCACAGAGTCCTAACCCCTGGACCACCAGGGAAGTTCCCTAAACATTATTTTTGAAGTGTGTTTGGTGTCAGCTCTTAACTGGTTAGGGATGGAGTCTGGTAAGCTTTGGGCTAAATTTATTGTCTCTGTAGTCATGACGGTATTTTATGACACAGTGAAAGAAAAATTACTGTCCTTGAGTAGAAAATAATATAAAACTTCCCTGAATACTGTGGATGAGTCACTCGAGGTGATCCCTTAAAAAGGTAGGACCTATAATGTGTTTAATATCTTTATATCCCCATTGAAATGACCAGCATTTAAGCAGAGTGACTTTTGTTCTTTGATAGCACTAGGTTCTAGGAACTTTATATTTAAAGTAGAACAAGTCAGAAATGTCCCTTTGCTGTTGTTTTCTAATCTCAAGTGGCTCCCTTACGGCTCATCAGATCTATGCCCTTTCACCCCGCCAGCAAGCCCAGGTGCTTCTAACTGGGCACCGTCACCTGTTTAATGGCCATTAGCCGCCGAACCACAGGACTCAGAATTGATTCTTCATTTCTTGTGTTAGTTGCTCAGTCTTTGTGACCCCGTGGACTCTAACCCACCAGGCTCCTCTGTCTATGGAACTCTCCAGGCAAGAATACTGGAGTGGGTACCCATTCTTCATTTCTTACCACCAGTCAGATCAGACCATCTTCTCGTTTCAGTTTTCTCCTATCTAGACGTGCATTTTCTCTTCTCCTCTTTAAGCCTATTTATATCTCATCTGCTTCCAAAATATCATAGATGATTTGTAATGAAATGTAAATATACTTAAGACTTCTGAAATGAAAAATTGAAAGCTGGAAAGCGACAGAGATGAGGGAGAAGGAAGAAGCTTGTGTGTCCTAAGTACCTAAGCTGCTTCGCCTACTGGTGTTACTAGTCCCACTTTGGAAGGTGCTAATTCAAAGGAGATGGTAACCAGGAATCTTTTTACAGAATCCCACAACTGGCGGGGACTTAAAGTTCTGTATTCCAACCCACCAAAATATCGCATCCACGTTTTGTTCAGGCTCTGCTTAAATACCTCTCATCGACAGAGAACTCACTGCTTCCCGAGTCAGTTAACTCCACTTTCAGGCAGTTATTAGAAATTGCTTCTTTGCACAGCTGACCTCTCTGTCCATGTAACTTTACTGCTGATTCTAGCTCTGCACTCACTAGCTATATAGAATAATTGAAGATAAAACATCTGAAATCATCAATGTGTACTGAGTTGTATACATTTAAACTTAAAAACCTGTAGTTTATACTGCCATTTCTAAGTATCATGTTTCTAGATTCTGTATTAGTGTGGGCTTCTCTTTTTTTCCCTTTTAGGCTTTGATTTTTTTTTTTTTAAGTTTATTTAATTTTTATTTTTATCAAAGCTATACATGCCTATATTTTTAAAGAGTCAAACATTAGAAGCAGAACTGTTATTTTTTAAAAAGCCTTTCCCCCATTTTATGCTTCCCTGAGGCCATCACTTTTAAATCTTTGAACTAAATCTTTCGCTATTTCTCTCTGTATCTCTAACATGCTTATATTGCTGCCACCTGACAAGTTTTTGGCATTAACTTTGGCCTCCACTGTGCAAGATGAAGATTGCACTTACGTTCCATCTACAAGCTCCAGTCCCCCCATCCTGCTGTAGACGTATCATGGTTCTGTTTGGACTGATGTTCAGGTCCTTTCATTATGACTATGTAAATGTTCTTTACAGCTGACTCAGGTAGTATTTCATCATTCCTACATAATCTTGTGTTGCTCTTGGGGATAATTTTCGTGTTTTGCTGTTTACCTGGTTTTCTGTGTACTTGTTGAGGACTAATTGACCTCTACATTCTTACCTGGTTGTGTGAATTTCTTTGAGTCAGCACAGATGCCTTTGATAGTTCTTTTTTTTTTTTTAAATATTATTTTATTTATTTTTATTTTTTTGGCTGCACTGGGTCTTAGCTGCAGCATGTGGAATCTTTAGTTGCAGTGTGTGAAATCTAGGTCCTTGACCAGGGGTTTAACCCTAGGGATCATGGAGTCTTAGCCAAAGGACCACCAGGGAAGTCCCCTTAGATATTAATTACTTTCAGTTTCCTGACAAGACATCTCCTGTAGCTCCAGTCTGGGCCACCCGCTTCTCAGGCCTGTTCAAAGTTACCAATTTGAGATCTCCCTTCACATCATACCAAGGATTCACTTCATCTTTCTTGTGTTGGTGTCCCAATTATGTGGAATCCATGTACTTAAAAAATTTTATTAAAACATGTGTTTTTAAAATGGCCGTGTAGCTTTATTTTGCAACTCTGAGTAAGAAAAATAAACTGGGGAAAGGAGGGAAGAAAAGATGGTGAAATAGAGTTGGAGGAAGAAAACGTCCGTTTTGCCTTTAAGCTAGAAGGCCTGGGGAACATTTAGAATATCTGTGTTTGGAATGAGACCAATAAATCTAGTCAACTTGGCAGATTGAACACTGGTATTTATCTTTGCCTCTAGTAGCAGGAGTCTAAGGCTTAGGGATCTCTGAGGGTGTGGATGAGAAGAGAGTCTGAAAACCACAGAACTGCCTGATAGCCTATATCGGGAGTAAGCAGACTCCAGATTCTCATATCATTTCCCCAGCTAAGCAGCAAGGTAACACACTACCCTACAATATTCTGTTTTCACATCTGACACATATTTCTAGGATACCTTTTGAATTCATTTTTAGATAAAGTTTGAGGTATAGGTTGGGATTTTGTTTTTTTTGTTGTTTGCATATGGGTGTCTAATTATTCTAGTACAGTTTGGTGAAAAGATTATACTTTTTTCCATTGAATTGCTTATGTACCTTTCCCAAATATTAACCATGTATATACGGGTCTGAATTTTCTATTTCATTGATCTGTTTGTCTTGACACTAATACCAAATGGTCTTGATTATGGTAGCTCTAATAGTGTATATTGAAATCAAGTGGTGTAACATAGAAAACTATTTTGTCTATTCTAGTCTTCTGCCTTTCCTTATACTTTAAAATCAGTTTATCAATATTTACCCCCAAGATCCTGCTGGGATTTTGATTTGGCTTGCGTTGCAACTATAGTGAAGTGAAAATTAGTCACTCAGTCATGTCTGACTCTTTGAGACCCCATAGACTGTAGCCCTCCAGGTGCTTCTGTCCATGGAATTCTCCAGGCAATAATACTGGAGTGGGTTGCCATGCCCTTCTCCAGGGAATCTTCCTGAGCCAGGGATTGAACCCAAGTCTCTTGCATTGCAAGCAGATTCTTAACCATCTGAGCCACCAGTGCAGCCCTGCAACTATAGATCAATTAGGAAAGAATTTATTAAGTAATATTGAGTCTTCCAGTCTGTGAATGCGGTGTAGTTCTCCATTTATTGAGCCTTTGATTTCTCTCATCAGTGTTCCTGTCCTGGTGTTTTCTTTCTTGGTTTATTCCCTTAATTTGAAAAAAAAAAATACCTCCTTTAGTAGGTTCCTGGGAAAAGGATACATGTAATTTTTTGATAACTTGCATATTTTTATTCTTACTTCATACATATTTATATTTGGCTGGATTTAGAATTCTAGATTGGAAATTATGTTCTCTCAGAATTTAAAATGTGTTTTTCCCTTGCGTTTTTCCTGCTAGGGTAGCTATTGAAGTCTGATTCTGGTTCTTGATTTTTTTTTTTTGTATTAAACTTTTTTTATTCTCTCTCGAACCTTTTAGGGTTTTCCTTGTGATCCATCTTCTGACATTTTTCAGTGATGTGCCTTTTTTGTGGATCTGTTTTCATCCATTATGCTGTACACTGTGGGGGTCTTTCAATCTGGAAATTTATATTTTGCAGTTGGGAAGTTTTTTCCTGAATTCTTCGATTTCTTCCCACCTGTTTTCCTTGTTCCTTACTTTTCTTAGCTTTTCTTTCATTCCTGAACTCCTTGTCTTCTAATCCATATTCTATTAGATTTATTCGTCTTTCTATTACATTTTTATTTCTGCTATGAGTGCTTAATTGCATAGGGCATTTTGCTTTGTTCTCATCATTATTGTTTATTTTTGTACCATCTGTTGTTCTCTGTGCGTATGTGTGTGCATTTAAGTTCACTTCTCTCTGTTTCTGCATCATCTGTTTCTTCCAACATAGTTTCTTGTTTGTCTCTGCATTCATGTTAAAGGTTTCCCTCCTTGAATGTCTCAGTTCAGTTCAGTCACTCAGTCGTATCCAACTCTTTGCGACCCCATGAACCACAGCACGCCAGGCGTCCTTGTCCATCACCAACACCCGGAGTCCACCCACACCCATGTCCATTGAGTCAATGATGCCATCCAACCATCTCATCCTCTGTCGTCCCCTTCTTCTCCTGCCTTCAATCTTTACCAGCATCAGGGTCGTTTCCAGTGAGTCAGCTCTTTGCATCAGGTGGCCAAGTATTGGAGTTTCAGCTTCAACATCAGTCCTTCTAATGAACACTCAGGACTTATCTCCTTTAGGATGGACTGGTTGTATCTCCTTGCAGTCCAAGGGACTCTCAAGAGTCTTCTCCAACACCACAGTTCAAAAGCATCAATTCTTCGGCTCTCAGCTTTCTTTATAGTCCAACTCTCACATCCATACATGACCACTGGAAAAACCAGAGCCTTGACTAGACAGACCTTTCTGGCAAAGTAACGTCTCTGCTTTTGAATATGCTTTCTAGGTTGGTCATAAGTTTCTTTCCAAGGAGTAAGTGTCTTTTAATTTCATGGCTGCAATCACCATCTGCAGTGATTTTGGAGCCCAGAAAAATAAAGTCAGCCACTGTTTCCGTTGTTTCCCCATCTATTTCCCATGAAGTGATGGGACCGAATGCCATGATCTTCGTTTTCTGAATGTCGAGCTTTAAGCCAACTTTTTCACTCTCCTCTTTCACTTTCATCAAGAGGCTCTTTAGTTCTTCTTCACTTTCTGCCATAAGGTGGTGTCATCTGCATATCTGAAGTTATTGATATTTCTCCCAGCAATCTTGATTCCAGCTTGTGCTTCATCCAGCCCAGCATTTCTCATGGTGTACTCTGCATATAAGTTAAATAAGTAGGGTGACAAGATACAGCCTTGACGAACTCCTTTTCCTATTTGGAACCAGTCTGTTATTCCATGTCCAGTTATGACTATTGCTTCCTGACCTGCATACAGATTTCTCAAGAGGCAGGTCAGGTGGTCTGGTATTCCCATCTCTTGAAGAATTTTCCACAGTTTATTGTGATCCCCATAGTCAAAGGCTTTGGCATAGTCAATAAAGCAGAAATAGATGTTTTTCTGGAACTCTCTTGCTTTTTCGATGATCCAGTGGATGTTGTCAATTTGATCTCTGGTTCCTCTGCCTTTTCTAAAACCAGTTTGAACATCTGGAAGTTCATAGTGCACGTATTGCTGAAGCCTGGCTTGGAGAATTTTGAGCATTACTTCACTAGCGTGTGAGATGAGTGCAATTGTGCAGTAGTTTGAGCATTCTTTGGCATTGCCTTTCTTTGGGATTGGAATGAAAACTGACCTTTTCCAGTCCTGTGGCCACTGCTGAGTTTTCCAAATTTGCTGGCATATTGAGTGCAGCACTTTCACAACATCATCTTTCAGGATTTGAAATAGCTCAACTGGAATTCCATCACCTCCACTAGCTTTGTTCGTAGTGATGCTTCCTAAGGCCCACTTGACTTCACATTCTAGGATGTCTGGCTCTAGGTGAGTGATCACACCATGGTGATTATCTGGGTCATGAAGATCTTTTTTTGTACAGTTCTTCTATGTATTCTTGCCACCTCTTCTTAATATCTTCTGCTTCTCTTAGGTCCCTACCATTTCTGTCCTTTATCAAACCCATCCTTGCCTAAAATGTTCCCTTGGTATCTCTAATTTTCTTGAAGAGATCTCTAGTCTTTCCCATTCTATTGTTTTCCTCTATTTCTTTGCATTGATTGCTGAGGAAGACTTTATCTCTCCTTGCTATTCTTTGGAACTCTGCACTCAAATGGGTATATCTTTCATTTCTCCTTTGCTTTTCGCTTCCCTTCTTTTCACAGCTATTTGTAAGGCCTCCTCAGACAGCCATTTTGCTTTTTTGCATTTCTTTTTCTTGGAGATGGTCTTGATCCCTGTCTCCTGTACAATGTCATGAACCTCTGACCATAGTTCATCAGGCACTCTGTCTATCAGATCTAGGCCCTTAAATCTATTTCTCACTTCCACTGTATGGTCATAAGGGGTATGATTTAGGTCATACCTGAATGGTCTAGTGGTTTTCTCCACTTTCTTCAATTTAAGTCTGAATTTGGCAATAAGGAGTTCATGATCTGAGCCACAGTCAGCTCCCAGTCTTGTTTTTGCTGACTGTATAGAGCTTCTCCATCTTTGGCTGCAAAGAATATAATCAATCTGATTTCGATGTCGACCATCTGGTGATGTCATGTGTAGAGTCTTTGTGTGTTGTTGGAAGAGGGTGTTTGTTATGACCAGTGCGTTCTCTTGGAAGAACTCTATTAGCCTTTGCCCTGCTTCATTCCGTATTCCAAGGCCAAATTTGCCTGTTACTCCAGGTGTTTTTGACTTCCTACTTTTGCATTCCAGTCCCCTATAATGAAAAGGACATCTTTTGGGGTGTTAATTCCAGAAGGTCTTGTATGTCTTCATAGAACTGTTCAACTTCAGCTTCTTCAGCATTACTGGTTGGGGCATAGACTTGGATTACCATGATATTGAATGGTTTGCCTTGGAAACGAACAGAGATCATTCTGTCATTTTTGAGATTGCATCTGAGTACTGCATTTTGGACTCTTTGTTGACCATCATGGCTACTCCATTTCTTCTAAGGGATTCCTGCCCACAGTAGTAGATATAATGGTCATCTGAGTTAAATTCACCCATTCCAGTCCATCTTAGTTCACTGATTCCTAGAATGTCAATGTTCACTCTTGCCATCTCCTGTTTGACCACTTCCAGTTTGCCTGGATTCATGGATCTAACATTCCAGATTCCTATGCAATATTGCTCTTTACAGGATCGAACCTTGCTTCTATCACCATTCCCATCCACAACTTGGTGTTGTTTTGCTTTGGCTCCATCCCTTCATTCTTTCTGGAGTTATTTCTCCACTGATCTCAGGTAGCATATTGGGCACCTACCGACCTGGGGAGTTCATCTTTCAGTGTCCTATCTTTTTGCTTTTTCATACTGTTCATGGGGTTCTCAAGGCAAGAATACTGAAGTGCTTTGCCATTCCCTTCTCCAGTGGGCCACATTCTGTCAGACCTCTCCACCATGACCCATCCATCTTGGGTGGCCCCACGGGCGTGGCTTAGTTTTATTGAGTTAGACAGGGCTGTGGTCCATGTGATCAGATTGGCCTATTGTCTGTGTGGTTTCAGTCTGTCTGCCCTCTGATGCCCTCTCTCTCAGTGCCTACCGTCTTACTTGGTTTTCTCTTACCTTGGATGTGGGGTATCTCTTCACAGCTGCTCCAGCAAGGCGCCGCTGCTGCTGGTAGTACTTAATTATCTGCTCATTGTTTAAGTGCCAGGCTCCAAAAGCTTGTTGAAAGCAGTGTATTCATTTGAGGATGGGGTTGTTGTTCACTGTAGGGTGGTCTGTGTGTTTGTCACTCAGTCATTTCCAACTTTTTGTGACCCATGAATTATAGCCTGCCAGGCTTCTCTATCCATGGAATTCTCCAGGCAAGAGTACTGGAGTGGGTTGCCATTCTCTTCTCCTGGGGATCTTCCTGACCCAGGGATCAAACCTGAGTCTCCTGTATTACAGGCAGATTCTTTACAGTCTGAGTCACCAGGGAAGCCCTGTAGGGTGGTTTGGCCAGGCCCTATTTTTTTGGAAACACTCAGTGTCAGTATCTTTTGGTCTTTTTTTTTTTAACTGATCAGATTTTCCCCAGGAAATCTCTTCTCATCTCCTGGAGAGTGTTTGTTTGACTGCTAGAATTCTGGGACCCAAGCAGGGAAAGAAAATTGGAGAGGGACTTGGTCTCAGTATTTAATATGTAAACTTGCACTTATTCCTTTTGTTTTCTCTCCCATTGCCCGTAACTTTTCTGGATAGAGGAGGGGCAGTTAGTTCCCTTCCTGCTCCAAGGGTCTGACAGCTCCCTTTCATGAATCCTCCCATTTTTTCTCCTCTGGTTCCAGAAATGTCATACACCACAAATTCCTGAAGTTTGGGAGAGTTTTATGGCATTAATTGGTTTGCTTCCTGGCCTTTCCCACTGTTGACTCAGAATTTAGTTTCTTGGATTCTGCTAGGTTAATGGTCTCTCTCCTACCTAAATCCTAGTTCCAGATATTTTGAATTCCTCTACTGTCATTTAAGTGGCATTTTGGGAGGGAGCAGCATTAAGTGCATATGTTCAGTTAGCAACTACTAGAAGTACTACCCACGTCTCTCATCTGTATGAGTGAATTCTAGTTTAACAGTTCCCCTGAAGTGTGGTGCATAGAAAGGAACTCACTAGACTAGATGTAGTCAGTTCTTTCTTCTGAATTCTTAGTGTTGACTAAAGTTGCATTGGGCTTCCCAGGTGGCCAGTGCAGGAGATGAGGGTTCAATCCCTGGGTCAGGAAGATCCACTGGAGTAGGATATGCCAACCCACTCTAGTATTCTTGCCTGGAAAATTCCATGGAAGAGGAGCCTGGCAGGATACAGTCCATGGGGTTGCGAAGAGTCAGACATGACTGAGCACGCACACACACAAAGGCTGCATTAGCCTTTTCAGCAACTTTACTTACATTAGCTTGCTGTCCACCAAAAGCCCTAAGTCATTCCCCACCCCCCACACTTCCAACCATGTTCTAGTAGTGTTGGATTTTAAAAAGATAAGTAGAAAACTTGAATTTTCTGAGAAAATGTAAAGCTGTTGATTTTTGTCCAGTTTGGCAGACTGAGCTTTTGGAATTCTGACTTTATTATCTGTTGTATTTGCTATTGCTTCCTCAAGTTTTTATTATCTGATAATTTGGTCAGCAAATCATTTATGTCTTCATGTTCATTTGGCAAAGGGCTTATTTATTGTGGGGTTCGTTGTAGTGTGGTCCTGCCGGCCTGTTTTCTTTGGAATTCCCTGTGCCATTATCTCGGAGAAGGCAATGGCACCCCACTCCAGTACTCTTGCCTGGAAAATCCCGTGGATGGAGGAGCCTGGTAGGCTGCAGTCCATGGGGTCGCTAAGAGTCAGACAGACACAACTGAGCGACTTCACTTTCACTTTTCACTTTCATGCATTGGAGAAGGAAATGGCAACCCACTCCAGTGTTCTTGCCTGGAGAGTCCCAGGGACGGGGGAGCCTCAGGGACTGCCGTCTATGGGGTCGCACAGAGTCGGACACGACTGAAGTGACTTAGCTGTAGCCGTGCCATTATCTTTTTGCCTTGGTATCATTTATCATTTTACTTTATTTATTAAAAATGTTTTTGATTTCTTTTGAGGACCTTGTTTACTTGATCAGTTCTTTTCTCAAGACCATTGTAGCAGTTCCAAATATACTTGACCCTTATTTTAGTCCATTTTTCTCCATCTTATCGTGAGGGATAGTATTAGAGATGAGATCAACAAATTTTAGTAAAATTCGGATATATCAACTCTTTTCCAATCTGTTCTCTTAACTATCAAACCAAGGACATGACATTAGCCAGGTGTGGCTTACTCAGGTACATGTGCTGGTTCTAACCATTCGCCTTATCCTTTTCTCAGTGCCCACAAACCCTCTTTTGATCATCTGTTCTGGAATTTTACCTTGAGTTGAAGTTAGGCTCAGTTGCAAAGTTTGTGGTGTTCCCTTTGCTAAAAATGGCTCTCATTCTCTGCCATTGCAGAGGGCATATAACCTGTCTGGATCACCAGGGTGTGAATACCTCCCTGGGAGACAGGAGAGGCAGTGTCTCTCTGTTCTCAGGGTATTGCACTGGTCTGACATGTAGCAGAGATTCAGTCAATGTCTGGGTAACTTGTTTATTTGAAACAGTGTAGAGTTCTTTCTGAATTTCATCACCTATTCACGTATTAGGGCTTCAGTGTTACAGACCACTGTTGAGTCTCATCCTACTAAATTTTGATGATACCTATAAGGTTGTACTTTTCTGTGTTTAAAGTGTCAAGATTTACTGGTAAAAAAGTCTTTTCATAGTACCTGCTGGTATTCCAAGCATTGTGCTGAGCTTTGGAAATATAGCAATGAATGAAAATTCTCAGGGAGCCCATCACCCAATGGGGAGGAGAGGATTAAAGGAGCACTGACAGTCAAGGCTTGTGTATGACACATCCTGCACATGTCTTATATTGGAAGGTCGTCTTTGTGATGCTTCCCTTTTTCCAAAAATGTTTTCCTAGGACTGGCTCTCATCTTTATTTACATATAGTATCTGACATGTACCAACTTTACTGCCACTGGCCTAGTCCAAATTAGCATCTTGTGCTTGGTGCCTATAGTCCTTTCTTTTCACAGCAGCCTGAGTGATCAAAGAGCAGCTCAGATCCCATCTCTGTGAGCTTGGAGCCCTCCAGCAACTTCCTCACGCTTAAATGTGACATCCAGACTTTCTTATCTGGCTCTGCCTACCTCTCCTTTCTTAACATTGTTTTAATTCATTATGTTCTGGCCCTGAGCCTTGTCT
Source organism: Bison bison bison (assembly GCF_000754665.1). Taxonomy (NCBI): domain Eukaryota; kingdom Metazoa; phylum Chordata; class Mammalia; order Artiodactyla; family Bovidae; genus Bison; species Bison bison. The sequence continues at coordinate 2,002,328 of NW_011494755.1, forward strand.
GCAGATGTGTCCTTGTCAGAGCCTTCCTCTTCTCTGGTTCTACCCTCAGATCTGCCAGGCTTGCATCCACAGTTCTGAAGCAGCCCTTCCAGCCCAGCCCTCTCATTTTCTCTTTCTTTACTTGGCTCTATTTTTCTATCAGCTGATCATCACCTGAAATCACTAATGTATTTTTATTGACTTTCTCCTTCCATAAGCTCCATGAGCAGGAATTTGTCTGTTTTGTTGATGCTGTATCCCCAGCATTATACTGGGGCCTGGCACCTAGGAGATAGATGGCCAGTGAGTGAGTGGTGGATAAATGATACATTATAGTATCGCTATCATTTACATCCTTTCTTCCACCCTTCCATTTGTAGTTCAAGGTCCTTCTGTTGAGAACTTCAGATGAAATAAGCCAGTTTCTGGGCAAAGGCATTCTTTCAGACTTAATCAGGTGCCCTCTGGTACAGTTAATGCTTAATCTTTGCATTGCCATGTGCTAAGTGCTAAGTCGCTTTAGTTGTGTCCTACTCTTTGTGAACCTATGGGCTGTAGCCTGCCAGGCTCCTCTCTCCATGGGATTCTCCAGGCAAGAATACTGGGGTGGGTTGCCCTGCGTTCCTCCAGGGGATCTTCCCGACCCAGGGATCAAACCTGTGTCTCTTATGTCTCCTGCATTGGCAGGCGGGCTCCTTACCACTGGCACCAGTGTCTTAAGATTATAAAATACTAAATTCTGTTCTTTAATGCCATCCATTAACATTAACATTAACCAGTGGTTAACGTTCCATATACTTCTTAGTCCTTCTGGAATAATAGATGAAAATGCTAACTGCTGAGTTTTTATTGTTTCTATTATCCCATAATCTTGATGGCTTTCTCTTACCTCTTGGGTTCCTCCTGCCAGACCTTGTTGGACTTGTTAACTTTCTCTGTAGCATGGGATGAATGGTTTTCTAGAAGAGTCTGACAATTTTTTAATCTTACAGTTACCTTCTAGCTTCTCTGGTACAGATTTTGCATTTCTTTCCTTTTGTCTGTGTGTTTCCTGGGATCATTTTGTTGCTGTTTTAGTCACCTTCCTTAATTACACCTGGGTGTGGGAAGGCTCTGTGAAGCAAAAGGAATGGACTTTGGTCTTGAGGATGAAAAATAACTTCAGTAAGACGTAGATAAAGGAATTTTTGCCTGAAGGTATCACGTGAGCAAAAGCACAGAAGCATACAATGCTTAATATGTTTGGCAAAAGTGGTGTGGAATGACTGGAGAATGTGTTTATCTGCAGTGTGAGGCCTGGCTGAGGGGTAGATTATAATCTTAAATGCTAGGCTCAGGATTATGGGGTGCCTGTACTTTAGTTTCATGATACTTTTGTATTTCTGGTGTAGTAATTATTATTATTTTATGTATTGGGCTTGTTGTACATGTGTGTGTGTGTGTGTGTGCACGCTCAATTGCTAAGTCGTGTCCAACTCTTTGTGGCTCCATGAACTGTAGCCCACCAGGCTCCTCTGTCAGTGGGATTTTCCAGGCAAGAATACCAGAGTGGGTTGCCATTTCCTTCTCTAGGGGATCTTCATGACCCAGGTATGAAACCCTCATCTCCTGCATTGGCAGGTGGATTCTTTACCACTGAGCCATCTGGGAAGCCCCATGGGACTTTTAATGTTTTCCCCTGTCTTTGATACCTACATAGTAGCTTGCACATAATATGTGTTCAATGTTGAGTTGAATTCTTGATAAAGAGGATTTAATTTTTCCAAGAATCTAGAAGGGAGACTTTTTCTATTCAATTAATCTAAGCAAATAATTTTAGTATAATTTTTTATTGCATATCTTATCTGAATTTACACTGTGGATATTCATTTTTTTGGTCTTCTTTGCCTCTCTCATGTCACTGTTCCTGTATATAATCTGTGGTCACTATACCAGGCAGTGCTGGCATCAAAGAGAAGATTGGGAAATAGTTTCCTCAAGTCCCCATTCTTGATAAGACAGTATTTTCACAATTTTCAGTGTAATACTGTGCAGAGCCATCTTCATGCACCCTCTTCCAATTAGAGAACTGCCTTTGATTTTTGCGGGGACACTTTGTGTCCTTCAAAGAAGAAAATGAGCCACCATTAACTGTCCTGTGTTAGATATAACTGTCCTATTTACAGATAAGAAAACAGTTGATAGAAGTTAAAATGATTTAGGTTGTAAGCAAATTGTCAAGAATTAGAACACAGGCCTCAGGTTGTTTTCTTTACTCTTTATTCTTAGGTATCACAAATTCCATTAATGGCCTATGGACCAGTTGGGGGAAAAAAGGAATTTTTGCAGCATTGGCTAGTTCATATGCTGAAAGTATGTCTTCCCCATCTGCTAGGGGATACAGGCAAATTCACAGCCTTTGGCCTTTCTTGTACCACATGAATGGAACTAGATAGTACTTTCAGAAAACCACAATCATGGCATGTGGTCCCATCACTTCATGGCAAATAAATGGGGAAATAGTGGCAGACTTTATTTTTCTGGGCTCCAAAATCACTGCAAATGGTGACTGCGGCCATGAAATTAAAAGATGCTTACTCCTTGGAAGGAAAGTTATGACCAACCTAGATAGCATATTCAAAAGCAGAGACATTACTTTGCCAACAAAGGTCTGTCTAGTCAAGGCTATGGTTTTTCCAGTGGTCATGTATCGATGTGAGAGTTGGACTGTGGTGTTGGAGAAGACTCTTGAGAGTTCCTTGGACTGCAAGGAGATCCAACCAGTCCATCCTAAAGGAGATCAGTCCTGAGTGTTTGAAGGACTGATTTTTGAAGCTGAAACTCCAATACTTTGGGCACCTGATGCGAAGAGCTGACTCATTTGAAAAGACCCTGATGCTGGTAAAGATTGAAGGCAGGAGGAGAAGGGGATGACAGAGGATGAGATGGTTGGATGGCATCACTGACTCAATGGGCATGGGTTTGGGTAGACTCCGGGAGTTGGTGATGGACCCGGAGGCCTGGTGTGCTGCAGTTCATGGGGTCGCAAAGAGTTGGACACGACTGAGCAACTGAACTGACTGACTGAGATAGTAAAAAAAAAAAAAAAAAACTAAACATTTTTAACATGTTACATATTATGTTGCTGCTTCTGCTGCTGCTGCTGCTGCGTCGCTTCAGTTGTGTCAGACTCTGTGCGATCCCATAGATGGTAGCCCACCAGGCTCCCCCGTCCCTGAGATTCTCTAGGCAAGAACACTGGAGTGGGTTGCCATTTCCTTCTCCAACATATTATGTTAAGATACAGTAATTCTGTTTAACATATTTAGCTTTTAATTTTCTTTCCTATATTTTTGACATTGACATTGTAATTCACAAAATATCTTCTGCATTTAGTATAAACCATTCGTGTTGGCTGATAATTTTGATTAAAGTAAGAGTTACCCCTAATTCATTTCTAGGACATAAAATATTGTTGAATTAGAAGTAGGGGTGTTATGTTACTCCTTATTGCCAATGTGGTTAATATGGACTACTGGAGATGAGTGGATTACATTTTTCCTGTTATTAATACTTGTCAGCTAGGTTTTTCCTTTTTAGTTTTTTCAGCTCTCATTGAATAGGTGCCCACTGATTTGAAAAATCTGTATGTAAACTGAGGATGCTGGGCTCTTAGACCATTTCATGGTGGATGATTTGTATAACACAACTGAGTGAATTTCATTCAAGCAATAGGAATCTTGAAAGTGTGAGTCCATTTTGAAAAGGTGTTATGTTTCGTGTGTATTGGCTGATTCTTTACCAGCTGTCACAGAACATTGATAGTTCATATCAATATCATAGCTCATTAACCAATTTGGTATTGCTTTGTTTTTCTCTCAATAGAATGTGCCTAAAAATTTTTTTTGTTCTTAACGTTAAGAATAAACTACTTTTCCTGGTTCTGATGGTCTTCAGAATCAAACAACATTCTTAACTTGTAAGGAACCCTTCACCCTATGTCTTCTGTCTTTTATCTACACCCAGTCATTATTTCCCTATGCATACAAATATGTTTCATAGTGCTAAAAGACAGGATTGGGTGGGAATACTGACATTGATGTTAGAGATAAAAATAGTGAATAAAGCTAATAAAGACAAAGGATATATCCACAAGTAAGATTTTGTTTATGCTCATTATAGCAAACTCTTATTCATGCCTTTATTAAATAATCCACTGATTCTCATTTTGCATGTTCTCCTATAAGCCATATGAAGCATCTCTTTTCCCACTTCTGTTCTGTTTAGCAGTATATCCAGTATTATATTCAAAGTTTGCTCTGGACTCTGCCCTTATTTTATTCATCTGACATTTGTCCACCAAGCAAAAATTGTACTGGAAGCATGCTTTTTGAATAATCTTCTTTACTCCAGCCTCACTCCTTTTACTTATGAAGTTCAATTTATTTGGAATTTTTCTCCCTTCTGTCCAAATTCTGTCCTGATGAGCCAACTCATGTGCCTTCCTTTCAGGAAGACTTTCTTTTTGGTCAATGCTGATCATTCCCACCCCTGAACACTTAACATTTAATCATACACCATCCTGGGTCTTACTATCTAAAGTGTTTCATGTCATCTACCTATGGAAACGTTGACCATTTTTTAAAGAGATGAGGGCCTGTCATTCTGGTCATGAAACAAGTTCTCATAAGAAACACTTAACTATTTATCAGAAGTTTACTTTGCTATGTAGTGCTGTATATTTTACACCTATTATGAGTAGTCTTAATGTTACAGATGAAGACTTAGCACACATTGGTTAAGTGAGGTGCCCCTGAGGTCTAGGGGCATTTCTTTGTAGTAGAGCCAAGATTTGTGAACAGGTTTGTCAAGCTTCAAAACCTGTATTCTTTGTACTCTGGGAAATTCTTGGTAGCTGTAGTTCAAACATTTGTGTGTGTATGTGTATGTGAACAACTAAGAGAATTAAATAGAAGTTTAAGTTTCTCTGAATGTGATTTCCTACTTTGACAGACATTTACTGAGTTCTGCTATCCCATGACATTATCATGAGTCCAAGTTGTAAAGGATAATAATTTAGCTATTCCTGTTCTCAAAGCTCTTGAATCCAATGGGTAATACAGACATATATATATTGTTTCCTATATACAAGGCAGGATGAATTAAGATTTATAAAAGGAAATTAAATTGGCACGTGGTAGTGGTGGTGGTTTAGTCAATAAATTGTGTCTGATTCTTGTGACTCCATGGACTGTAGCTTGCCAGGCTTCTCTGTCCATGGGATTCTCCAGGCAAGAATACTGGAGTGGATTGCCATTTCCTTCTCCAGGGGATCTTCCCAACCCAGGATCAAACCTGGGTTTCCTACATTGCAGGCAGATTCTTTATTGAGTGAGCTACAAGGGAAGTCAAATAGGCATGTGGGTCTATGGAAAAGATTATCACTTCCAACTGGAGGAATTGGGAATGGTAATAGAAGTTAGCATTTATTCTGGGACTTAATGGATTGATAGAAGTTGACAAGAAGATTGTGTTCAGAGTTTGGAACTTGGAGATTGGAACGCAAGTTCTTATACCACCACTTACTAGCCAGGTAACCTTGGGAAAATTAGCTAATAGCTTTGACTTTTCCTCATTTAGTAGCACATATCGCTAGGAGTTGGTAAGAAGACGATAGAAAAAATTAATTGTAAATCTCTTAGCATTGTGTCTAGCACATAATAAGCACTCAGCAAAGAGTAGCTAAAGTAAGTAATTTTATTAATGAGAAGGGCATGAACAGAGGCTTGGGAGAAGCCTGATGGTGGGTATTGAGCCCACTCCAGTATTCTGGCCTGGAGAATTCCATAAACTGTATAGTCCTGGAATTGCAGAGTTGGACACGACTGAGGGACTTTCACTTTCTTTTTCCTAGTCTCTTTAGACCTAAAGATATTTATTCCCGTATTTATGATGGGACATAGTGGGCTAAGCCTTGAAGGGTAGGTTTGAAATTATGGCTGGAGTGAATTATTTCATCCTTATAATATTAAGGTTTTCTTTTTTAGACTATAGGTAGAGTCTTAGAGTTTCTTTTGTTTTGACAGAGAAGTGACATGTTGTAACCTGAATTTTAGGAAAATAGCGTATAAGAATGGGAAGGTAGACTGGAGTTCAGTGGAGGGGTCCAGCAAGACTGATGATGCTATATAAAGAGGAGACCTAGTCAGAGTCTAAATCAGTGGAGTGGGAGAGGAAAAAAGGGGAGAAAGGATATGAGAGCTTGCAGGGGCAGAAATAGCTTCCTCTTGTTTTATTTCGGTATCACATGGGCTAATACAAAAATGTATTATGCTTATTGTTCAGATTTTAAATCTTGATATGCCTATTGCAGAGAAAAGCATAAAGAATAAGGTAATCTTTTATAATTCCAGCATGTAGAAACAAGCTTTAAGTACCTTCCAAATTTACAGCGTCTTTTATACCCAGTGTTAGCTGAAATAATGGTTTATTCAGATCTTCACTGTCACTATAAGTCTGTATAAATATGATCGTAATTATCTTGACGTGGTTTTCCTTTATTTGTTTTGGGATATTTATGTTTTGTTGTGAAAGCAATGTAAGGTTTTCTGTTGTTGTTATTCAGTGTGTCTATTTTTGATTATTTGCATATTGAGAGTAGCTGAAATTTCAGATTTCTGTAGCCTTGCTTTATTCTGTATCAATAATTATCAATAGATGAAACCAACTTTGTGACATTGAATTTTTATTTTAATAGAACACCCTTAAATGGCTAAAATTTTTGTTGTGTTTCTAGAATTAGAGCCTTTAAAACTTTTTTGAAATAATTTTAGATTTACACAAGAGTTGTAAAGAGTAGAAAATGTTCCTGGATTCCCTTCATCCAGCTTCATCTAATGTTAATAGCTTGATATGGTACATTTGTCAAAACTAAAAAACTAACATTGGTACAATATCATTAACTAAACTATAGCCTTTATTCAGATTTTCCTAAGTTTTCCACAATTGCCCTTTTTCTATCCTAGGATTAAATCCAAGATCCCACATTGCATTTAGCCATCACATTTCCTTCATTAACTCCTTGAGTCTGTAAAGTTTCTCAGGCATTCCTTATATTTCATTCCCTTGTCCCTGCTGGAATGTAAGCACCTCTGCTTTTTAGGTAATGGATTACATAATTTGAAATCCACACATGTATGGGGTCATGTGAAGTTTAAATTCTTAACACTGATGATATAAAACAGATCTCTAATATTAAGATTTCAAAATCAACTTGAAAAATAATTTGATAAACTTGTTAATCTCCAAAGTGCAGTTACAGGCCTGGAGCTACTCACAGCATTCTTGATCTAACAATAGGAAAGTGGCACTTAAGAAGCAACCATATTCTGCAACTCTAGGTGAATAGTCAGGCATAGTTCAATTTATTATGACTCTAGGTTTACGTCATAGAAGGCAGCTCCAGGATTGATTTCCACACTTTGAAGAAAAAGAGTACATTTTCACAGCATCAGGAATAGAAAACACATCTAAGTTGAGCACGTGTAAGAAGTTTTAGGATTATTCTAAGCTTTGCAAATTCATCTTCAGAATGTCATGAATATTGACTTTTTGTTGGTTGGATTTTGCTTGTGCATTTTGTTCATGAACATGTGAGCCATACCAGTGGGACAAATGCTTGGTGATTCAGGCCTGTCCCTGAAGGATGGCTTTTAGAGGTAACCACAGATACTGAAAATGCAATTTCTTCTTTTTAAAATGTTTTAATTTCTTTTGAAATTGATTTATAAGATTCTTTACTTTTTAAATGCAATCATTCTGTTGAGTGAGGGGACTGGTCCACTGTGGAAAGTGAATGCAATCTCCTGTTGCTTGATTTTTATATCCACTGTGAGTTCAGAACACTTGTATATCCTTGGTCATATCAGCAGTGCTTCTGCTTTTTTTCCCCCTGCAGTCTCAGTTTTGGTGTATCTGGATGTCTTGTCACATCATAGAAGAACAATCTTGTGAGTCCCTGGGGGGTCTGACAAGTCGAACCACTCAAAACCCTTTAATTTCAAGTGTCCTTGATCTGAGGAAGCAGCTCAGTAAATCTCTTGAACAAGTTCTCACAACCTAGCCATATGACTGCATTAAAATAAACTTCTGTGCACTGCTCACTTTCTTCCAAATATTCCTTGAATTTGTGATGAATAATGCCATAACTTTGCATCATCTTTGTCTTTTCCTTCATCACATCATACAGTGAGCCTTATTTGGTCACTCAGCAAGTAGTTATTGAGCAAGAACCATTCTAGGTACCGGGGATGCCTCAGAGAACATCAGGCTTCTTTTCTAGTGGACCAGACAGGTACAAAAATAAGTAAAATAAATAGTTTAGCAGTTTCTCCATTCTGCTATGGAGAAAAATAAGCTAGGGAAAGGAAATAGGGAATGTCTGTGTATGTGTGTGTGTGTATTTGCAATTTATAATATGGTGATCAAGAAACGCCTCATTCCGATGATGACATTTGAGCAAAAACCTAAAGGAAATGAGGGGACAAGCCAGCTTGATTACTTGGGAAGGACCTTTCTAGGTAGAGGGAACAGCAAGTACAGTCTGGAGATAGAAGCAGGCCTGTGAATCTTGGAGGGGCTACAAGGCCAGAGTGGTTGGAGGAGTGTGTAGAGGGAAGGGAACAGGTCATGGGTGGTTGGTGCCAGAGCACATAGGATCTTATAGGCTGTTAGAAAAACTTGGACTTTTGCTCAGGGTGAGGTTGGAAGACATTGTGGGCTTTTGAGCAGAGGAATAACGTGCTCTGGTTTCCGAGGAAAAGGGTCTCATCTTCTTGAAACTAGTGTTGAGACGACAAGGATAGAAGCAGATAGAAATGTATTGCAGTGACTCAGGTGAGAGATAAGGGTGGTAGCTGTGGAGAAGTGAGGACACATTCAGATTCTGGATGTAGCTGGAAGGTTGAGACAGTAGCATTTTGTGAATGAATGGGGCATATGACTTGAGACAGAGGTCGTAATATGGCTTTTTGTCTGAACGCCTGAGAGGGTGGAATTACTGTTTATAGGGGAGGGGAAAGCTGTTGGTGGAGCAGGTTGTGTGGGAGAACATCAGGAATTTGGTGACATATGTGCATTGTAAACAGGACAGTTGGAGCCTGAGAGTGGCCAGACTCTTCATGTGAGTATGCTTCAGAAATTTGCACACCTCCTGTCTTCACTGCAGGTACTCCATCTGTGAAAAATGTTTAAACTTTTGATATTTAAATAAATTATCTTCAATTCCTTGATGGCAGATACTTCGTGTCTATTAGCTGGCTGGATTAAGAAAAATCTCAAGTGGGCTGCATTGTGATAAGCAGGTTGCATGAGATCCAATGGTTCTATGAGGAATGCAGATATTTCTCTGCCAGCCCGTACAGGTGAAGCTGGAAAATACAAGAAAACGAAAACAGAGCAAGATTAGAATCTCAACAACAATTTAAAAATAAAATCACCTCATGTCGTGCAAATTCAGGTGCTAAAAACAATAGGCCTGATGGGAAATCGAATTGGGAAAGAACACTTAAAACTAAGGAACTTTGTAACGAAGTACAGTCCTAATAGAAGTACTAAGGAAAAAAACAAAAACAGTTTACTGGTGTTTGTACCCAATATCACAGAAAAATCTTGTTGCTTTCAACACTGGAACTTAATGCTCTCTTCTTTGAGAAGTAGGTCTTAGAGGATATTTACTTCTAATAGAGACCTTTTCATCAGAAATAAGAATCTGATCCTTCTTAATTAATCAATTGTTTTAATACAAAGAGCATTGTCTCTGTAGCTTCTTCAGCTGCATTTGCACCTTTGCCAGGTAACTTAAAAGAAGGAAAGTGTAATGGTTTTTTTGAAGCCACTGACTCAGCCATCACTTAAAAGTAAGTCGCTTCTTTAGGTTTTTCAGCTTTTTTCCTCCTGCTGAAGGTCTTATTGCTAAGGCTTTCTCTTTAATAATCATGAGAAAACTTGAGTCTGCCTACTTGGAAATATTAACATGCTGGGGAAAATTGCATGTGAGCCAGAATGACTTCTCCATTATACTGACATCATTTGTCTATTTGCCAGATGTGTGTGAGATAATACGTATCAAAGAAATAAATTTTTTTATTTTTATTTTTTTCAGAACAGACTGTACTGTTGACCTAGGATGGCTTAGAGCTGACATATACCCTAGGACCAAACTCAGACCTACCTTTTTATTGAATAGTCTAGAATTTTTCTATTTCAAATAGGAAGTCAGTAAGAAAAATCCTAAAATTACCTCAATGGTATGTATGCTCAAAAAACATACAAAAAATCAGTGTCTCCTCATTAAAATTTTTTAAATTTATTTTATTTTGGCTCTGCTTGGTCTTCATTTCTGCTGGGTTTTCTGTACTTATGGCGAGTGGGGGCTACTCTCTAGTTGCAGTGCACAGGCTTTGCATTGCAGTGGCGTCTTTTGTGGGAGTACAGATTCTAGGGTTCTCAGGCTTCAGCAGTTGAGTGCATGGGCTCAGTAGTTATGATTCCCATGCTCTAGAGCATGGGCTCAATAGTTGTGGTCCTCGGGTTTAGTTGCTCCATGGCATGTGGAATCTTCTCAGACCAGGGATAGTACCTATGTCTCCTGCATTGGCAGGCGGACTCTCCACTACTGAACCCCCAGGGAAGCCTTCTCCTCCTTTTCAAAGCTATTTTAAAGCTAGAAAATAAAAACTACATCTTTAATAAGATCCACTGTCTTGAACCAACAACCAATATTATACTTGACAGTGACATGCTAGAGTATTTTCTCTTCAGGAACACATAAACAAGCCTTCTGTCACTATTAGCATTGTTCTAGAAGTTCTGATTGATGCATTAAATCACAAAACAGAAATAAAAGTAATGATCAGAAATGAAAAAACATAAACTAAGAAAGTCAACTAAAAATTATTAATAAAGGCTATATTTGATAAGTATATAAAAATCATGCATCCATGACATCAGAAGACGATTGCTACTTGGCAGGGAAACTATGACCGTGTGTTGAAAAGCAGAGACATCACTCTGCAGACAAAGGTCTGTATAGTCAAGGCTATGGTCTTCCCCATGATCACGTACAGTTGTGAGAGCTGGACCGTAAAGAGGATCGAGTACCAAAGAGTTAATGCCTTTGAACTGTGGTACTGGCGAGGACTCCTAAGCATCCCTTGGATAGCACAGAGATCAAACCAGTCAATCTTGAAGGAAATCAACTCTGAATACTCACTGGAAGGACTGATGCTGAAACTGAGGCTTCAGTATTTTGGTCACCTGATGCAAACGGCTGACTCATTGGAAAAGTCCCTGAGGCTGGGAATGACTGACAGCAGGAGAATGACATGCTTGGATGGTATCACTGACTCAATGGACATGAGTTTGAGCAAACTCTGGCAGATAGTGAAGGACTGGGAAGCCTGGCATGCTGCAGTCCAGGAGGCTGCAGAGTAGGACACAAATGGGCAACTGAAAAACAACATTCAAAAAGCAGTACCTTTCCCAAGTGTCAACAATAACCAGCTGGAAACACATAATGTGAAAAATATCCCATTCACCATCAGATCAGATCAGATCAGATCAGTCGCTCAGTCATGTCCGACTTCATGAATCATTTGCGACCCCATGAATCGCAGCACGCCAGGCCTCCCTGTCCATCACCAACTCCCAGAGTTCACTGAGATTCATGTCCATCGAGTCAGTGATGCCATCCAGCCATCTCATCCTCTGTCGTCCCCTTCTCCTCCTGCCCCCAATCCCTCCCAGCATCAGACTCTTTTCCAATGAGTCAACTCTTCACATGAAGTGGCCAAAGTACTGAAGTTTCAGCTTTAGCATCATTCCTTCCAAGGAAATCCCAGGCTGATCTCCTTCAGAATGGACTGGTTGGATCTCCTTGCAGTCCAAGGGACTCTCAAAAGTCTTCTCCAACACCACAGTTCAAAAGCATCAATTCTTCGGCGCTCAGCCTTCTTCACAGTCCAACTCTCACATCCATACATGACCACAGGAAAAACCATAGCCTTGACTAGACGGACCTTTGTTGGCAAAGTAATGTCTCTGCTTTTGAATATGCTATCTAGGTTGGTCATAATTTTCCTTCCAAGGAGTAAGCGTCTTTTAATTTCATGGCTGCAGTCACCATCTGCAGTGATTTTGGAGCCCAGAAAAATAAAGTTTGACATTGTTTCCACTGTTTCCCCATCTATTTCCCATAGGGAAATCCACTAGACCATTCAGGTATGACCTAAATCAAATCCCTTATGATTATACAGTGGAAGTGAGAAATAGGTTTAAGGGCCTAGATCTGATAGATAGAGTGCCTGATGAACTATGGACAGAGGTTCGTGACATTGTACAGGAGACAGGGATCAAGACCATCCCCATGGAAAAGAAATGCAAAAAAGCAAAATGGCTGTCTGGGGAGGCCTTATAAATAGCTGTGAAAAGAAGAGAAGTGAAAAGCAAAGGAGAAAAGGAAAGATATAAACATCTGAATGCAGAGTTCCAAAGAATAGCAAGAAGAGATAAGAAAGCCTTCTTCAGCGATCAATGCAAAGAAATAGAGGAAAACAACAGAATGGGAAAGACTAGGGATCTCTTTAAGAAAATTAGAGATACCAAAGGAATATTTCATGCAAAGATGGGCTCGATAAAGGACAGAAATGGTATGGACCTAACAGAAGCAGAAGATATTAAGAAGAGATGGCAAGAATACACAGAAGAACTGTACAAAAAAGATCTTCACGACCCAGATAATCAGGATGGTGTGATCACTGACCTAGAGCCAGACATCTTGGAATGTGAAGTCAAGTGGGCCTTGGAAAGCATCACTACAAACAAAGCTAGTGGAGGTGATGGAATTCCAGTTGAGCTATTCCAAATCCTAAAAGATGATGCTGTGAAAGTGCTGCACTCAATATGCCAGCAAATTTGGAAAACTCAGCAGTGGCC
>NW_011494755.1:2015378-2015871 GCF_000754665.1 Bison bison bison
AGAAAAACATCTATTTCTGCTTTATTGACTATGCCAAAGCCTTTGCCTGTGTGGATCACAATAAACTGTGGAAAATTCTGAAAGGGATGTGAATACCAGACCACCTGATCTGCCTCTTGAGAAATTTGTATGCAGGTCAGGAAGCAACAGTTAGAACTGGACATGGAACAACAGACTGGTTCCAAATAGGAAAAGGAGTTCATCAAGGCTGTATATTGTCACCCTGTTTATTTAACTTATATGCAGAGTACATCATGAGAAACGCTGGACTGGAAGAAACACAAGCTGGAATCAAGATTGCCAGGAGAAATATCAATAACCTCAGATATGCAGATGACACCACCCTTATGGCAGAAAGTGAAGAGCAACTCAAAAGCCTCTTGATGAAAGTGAAAGAGGAGAGTGAAAAAGTTGGCTTAAAGCTCAACATTCAGAAAACGAAGATCATGGCATCCGGTCCCACCACTTCATGGGAAGTAGATGGGGAAACAGC
>NW_011494755.1:2016071-2018647 GCF_000754665.1 Bison bison bison
TAGGGCCTTAAATCTATTTCTCACTTCCACTGTATAATCATAAGGGATTTGATTTAGGTCATACCTGAATGGTCTAGTGGTTTTCCTTACTTTCTTCAATTTAAGTCTGAATTTGGCAATAAGGAGTTCATGGGCTGAGCCACAGTCAGCTCCTGGTCTTGTTTTTGCTGACTGTATAGAGCTTCTCCATCTTTGGCTGCAAAGAATATAATCAATCTGATTTCGGTGTTGACCATCTGGTGATGTCCATGTATAGATTCTTCTCTTGTGTTGTTGGAAGAGGGTGTTTGTTATGACCAGTGCATTTTCTTGGCAAAACTCTATTTGTCTTTGCCCTGCTTCATTCCATATTCCAAGGCCAAATTTTCCTATTACTCCGGGTGTTTCTTGACCTCCTACTTTTGCATTCCAGTCCCCTATAATGAAAAGGACATCTTTTTTGGGTGTTAGTTGTAAAAGGTCTTGTAGGTCTTCATAGAACCGTTCCACTTCAGCTTCTTCAGCGTTACTGGTTGGGGCATAGACTTGGATTACTGTGATATTGAATGGTTTGCCTTGGAAACGAACAGAGATCATTCTGTCGTTTTTGAGATTGCATCCAAGTACTGCATTTCGGACTCTTTTGTTGACCATGATGGGCACTCCATTTCTTCTGATGGATTTCTGCCCGCAGTAGTATTTATAATGGTCATCTGAGTTAAATTCACCCATTCCAGTCCATTTCAGTTCGCTGATACCTAGAATGTCGACATTCACTCTTGCCATCTCCTGTTTGACCACTTCCAATTTGCCCTGATTCACGGGCCTGACATTCCAGGTTCTTTTGCAATATTGCTCTTTACAGCATCGGACCTTGCTTCTGTCACCAGTCACATCCACAGCTGGATATTGTTTTTGCTTCGGCTCCATCCCTTCATTCTTTCTGGAGTTATTTCTCCACTGATCTCCAGTAGCATATTGGGCACCTACTGACCTGGGGCGTTTCTTTTTCAGTATCCTATCATTCTGCCTTTTCATACTGTTCATGGAGTTCGCAAGGCAAGAATACTGAAGTGCTTTGCCATTCCCTTCTCCAGTGGACCACATTCTGTCAAATCTCTCCACCATGACCCGCCCGTCTTAGAAACAACAAATACAGAATACCTAGAAATAACCCTGACAAGTAATATATGTGATCAAAATGAAGAAAATTATAAAGCTTTTCTTGAGATTTATAAAACTTGAATGAACTGGAAGAATATACTTTGTTGCTGGATGCAAAAACTGAAATATTGAGAAGATACAATTTTCCCCCAATCTATAAATTTAACATGATCTGAGTAAAAGATACATTTATTTTTAGAGGGCTTGACCACACAATAAACATAAAGGAGATAATCAAGCTGTAGCAATCAGTGATTTGTTACAGTTTAGCAGAGTGGGTGTGAGTTTAGGTATTGGGGTAGAGTGCTTGGGTTTCAGGTCTGTCAAAAGGAGAAGGAGGAGGCAGAGGATGAGACAGATGGCATCACCTACTCAATAGACGTGTTTGAGCAAACTCCAGGAGATAGTGAAGGACAGGAAGCTGTCCATGGGGTTGTAAAGAGTTGGACACAACTTAGCAACTGAACAACTTACCAGACTTACAACCACAATTCAGTTACCTAATCTCTCCAACCATGAGTTTCTTCACCTGTAAAGTGTGAGATTCAATGAGATGGAGAAAATTGCTGGTGTATGGAAGTACTCAAAAAATGTTAGATGCGATTGTTGATGACACAATAGTGAAATAGGTCAATGGGAGAGAATAGTGTAAACATAAGACCATACTGTAAATAAACATTTATTTGTTAAAGCCATTTTGAATCAACAGGCAATTGATGTCATTATACTTAGTAGTTAAAAATTTTTGAAGTAAGCCAGAAAGAAAAACACCAATACAGTATACTAACACATATATATGGAATTTAGAAAGATGGTAACAATAACCCTGTATATGAGACAGCAAAAGAGACACTGATGTATAGAACAGTCTTTTGGACTCTGTGGGAGAGGGAGAGGGTGGGATGATTTGGGAGAATGGCATTGAAACATGTATAATATCATATAAGAAATGAATTGCCAGTCCAGGTTTGATGCATGAAACAGGATGCTTGGGGCTGGTGAACTGGGATGACCCAGAGGGATGGTACAGGGAGGGAGGTGGGTGGGGGCGGTTCAGGATGGGCAACATGTGTACACCCGTGGCGGATTCATGTTGATGCTTGGCAAACCCAATACAATATTGTAAAGTAAAAAAAAAAAAAAAGAATTTTGTTTTGCTTGAGGTAAAAAAAATAATTTTTTTTCAAATAACTCATACATTAAAATTAATTTTATGAGACTGTAAGTAGAAGAAAAAATAATCAAATCATTGAAGAGTTTAAAAGTAGTTTGAAAAGGTCCAAAGTCAAACTGATTCGGCTATGCAAAAAAAGAAAGTTTTTTGCCTGCATTGCAGCATGTGGGACCTTAGTTTCCCAACCAGGGATTAAATCTGGGCCCCCTGCAGTGGAAGTTCAGAGTCTTAACCACTAGACCACCAGAAAAGTCCCCTT
>NW_011494755.1:2018789-2032606 GCF_000754665.1 Bison bison bison
TCCCCCCCCCCCCAAATTTTTCTATATAAAAGAAAAAGTCACAAATTGCATGATAAGCATAAGTAGTGGTGTATTGGTCAATGTTAACAACATTAAAGAAATAGTATGCCCAGATTTGTCACATTTGCAGATTTCCATGGTATAAGTACTCCCACCAGGCTACCAACATGAAGTTGGGTGCTCAGGAGCTGGTACATGCCAACTGCAGCACACCCCTTATACAGATGTGACAGAGGGTGCTGAAAAACCACCTAGAGATCAACCTCAGGCCAGCACACATTTCTGCTTGAAGCTGCCTCCCCCAGAAAGCAGAGACAGTTGGGAGTAAGCATCCACTGTGTTGTATTATGGAGAGTTCCTTGACCACACGGGGTTTTGGACCTACAAAGGATCTCTGGGATGGAAAGATCCCTGTGGGGTGGTTGGGACCTACACTAGGAATAGCCCCTTTCGGGCCAAATCGTACTTCCCCTTAGGCTGAGGACTAAGGGGAGAGGTATTGCTAGGCAATTCACTTAGCGGAAAAAGAACAGTTGGACCAGAGCAGAGGTTCTTTTTTCCTTGATTTGTTTCTCCAAAGCCCATGATACTCTTGGCAGTGGGGCATGTGTTTTGCTATCTCTGGATACTTGTGTTCTCATCTCTGTTTTTTAATTCTCACTTTGATATTGTTCAATCACTATGATAGTTTTTATTAGTGAGAGCACAAAAACTTGTGTCTAGACAATGATGATGTGACCCAAGTGATATTTATAGCACACCGGGAGGCCAAAGATGTGTCTCACTGTGGCCAGGGAGCCAAGGTATTGTCAGGGTTAAAAGCAGCAAAGTATGGATCCTTGGAGTCCTACCTCCTGTTTGTTGGCTGTAGGGATTCTATTAGGGGCTTGTGCTTTTATTCCACAGTGGACTGCTAGCTGGTCATTTTGTAACCCAGTCTTAAATGTACCATCTTGGAATAGGTTGTTTTTTTGTGATCATGTCTGTGTTGGAGAAGGTTCTTGAGAGCCCCTTGGACTGCAAGAAGATCAAACCAGTCAGTCCTAAAGGAAATCAGTCCTGAAATATACATTGGAAGGATTAATGCTGAAAGTGAAACGTCAATACTTTGGCCACCTGATGCAAAGAGTCAACTCATTGGAAAAGACCCCAATGATGGGAAAGATTGAAGGCAGAAGGAGAAGGGGACAACAGAGGATGAGATGGTTGAATGCCATCACCGACTCAATGGATAAGAATTTAAGCAAGCTTCGGGAGATGGTGAAGGACAGGGAAGCCTGGCATGCTGCAGTCCGTGGGGTTGCAAAGAGTTGGACATGACTGAACAACAAATCTGTAGTTCTAACAGAAGATTAGTTTATTATAAGGTCAACTTCATGCAAAGAGGCAGAATTTAATTGGATTTCAGAGAAGTGGAGCTCTACTAAAGATGGGAATAATTTATCTTTAGAAGTGGTATAGTTTGAAGCCTGTAATTGAGAATCATTACTTTGGGCAGCAGGGAAAGAAGAGTTGACATAGAGGTGAGATAAAGGTATAGAGAGAGAAAGAAAAAGTTGTTACTTTTAAGGGGCTAATAGTTAATCTTGTGAGAAAAGTAGCTTTAACAGGCACACAGAGGACTGACTGATGGGAAAGATAGTTTGCCAAAATGGGATACAAACCAGTTAAGATATAAATGAGATCTTCCTGAGCTTGAGACTTGGCATTAGAGGTGGACAGAAATGGTTTCTTATGAGTGGGGTGCTTTAATGACTCATTGGGCACAGAGATTTACAGATGCTCATGTTTTCAGAGCATTTATTTATTCAAGGTTGGTCCATTAACATTCGTTATTCTTGGTTGATTTTTTTTTTTTTTTTTAAGAGCAAGTTTAGTATCTGTCATGTATAGGGCTATTAATTTGATGACTCATTGTTCCTCCTCACTTACTTGGATGTTTCTAGTCTTTTTGTGTGAGTTTTCTTTAATCACTGTAGGTCTTTAACTGGTTTTCATTAATTCTGCTTCTCCTGGAAACCTTTGCTGGTTTGTGAAACCATTGTTTCTCAAGATTGGAAGGGTCGGAAATAGTCTAATCCACAGATAATTTAATGCTTGATTCTCTTGTATTGTTCTTTTCCATTTTAGACTTAAATAACTGATATCTTGATTTTAGTAGTTGGATTTATCAAGAAGTAGGAACTGGGAGCTTTGTGACAACATAGCATTCTCAGACCCAGAGTCATTTGGAGATAACCAGTTGGCCATACTTTGGAGTAGCTGAGGGCCAGCTGGTTTTGATGCTAAAGTATTGATACCATCCAGTGGCACCTAGTACAGGGTACTCTGACCTTTCTTTTTAAACCTGAGCTGGGGGTGGGTAGTTAGACTTAGGATTCAGACTCTAGGGCCAGGCTAAACCTAGGAATCTTATGCTTCTAGCACTTTCTCCATGGTTCTGATCTATGCACGGGCAGGCAAAGGGTTTTGGTTGGTAGTACAGAATCAGCCTTTTTCCTTTTAAAGTTTGTTGGCTAAAGCCGGTCTGCTGTTCTTAGAGATGCCTGTTTGTAAATTAGGCTAAAATGCTGGGAAACATCCTCAAAAAGGATTCTAAATTATAACTCTTTCATATTTTCTGCTTATATAATTTGAATGCAGAGTCCTTGATGTGGTTCAGGCTTTACCCAAGGAAGCCCAGTTGATGGCTGCCAGGAGGCTTGACTAACTGTTGTTTCTGGAATTCACCAAGCCCTGGGGCTTCAAGGCTCAGAATCTTGATTTTACTTTATGAGTCCATATTTTTGTTAATAGTAGATTCATGTAAACCATAGTCTTAAGACACATACATCATCTCGGGAGGCTAATTTATTAAACTGACCTACAGACCAAAGATTTTTGTCAGCTTAGCTAGTATTAAGGTAAAGCCAAATTATTATTTAAGAATTATCATATTTATGCCTAATAGAAAAGCTGCTGCTGCTGCTAAGTCACTTCAGTCATGTCCGACTCTGTACGACCCCATAGATGGCAGCCCACCAGGCTCCCCGGTCCCTGGGTTTCTCCAGGCAAGAACACTGGAGTGGGTTGCCATTTCCTTCTCCAATGCATGAAAGTGAAAAGTGAAAGTGAAGTCACTCAGTCGTGTCTGACTCTTAGCGACCCCATGGACTGCAGCCTACCAGGCTCCTCCGTCCATGGGATTTTCCAGGCAAAAGTACTGGAGGGGGGTGCCATCGCCTTCTCCAAATAGAAAAGCAGTGATTATTAAAAAATCCAACCCAAATATGGACATATATAAATAGAGTCCTTTCTGATCCCACCTCATGAGATAACAGTTGTTCACAGCTTAGTCTATAAATATTCTTCCAGACTCTCTGCATATGCAGGAACTTCTATTGCTCCATTGCTTTATTTTCTAAAGTTCTATAGTTATGTTATGCACACTGCTTGTCAATTTGTGGGAAGCCAGAGGACAGTGAGGTCACCTAATGACATGGAATCAGATGAAGGGGAGTAGACTGGATGACTCATGGCACAGCAGCTCCATATCCTGAATTGTCTATTCAGCGTTCTAGAGTCTGCTGCCCTGGCACCCCTTCCCCAAAACAGTTTGGAAGACCAGTGTCAGTGTGTATCTTTCAGATGGTAATTTGTCACTATAATTGGCCAATTACAGATCCTGGCACCCAAGAGGTGCTAAATAAATAGTACGTGTGTATGTACTTCTCTTCCTGGCCCCTTTTTTCTGACAAGTACATTCTGTAGCTGTGTTTTATACCATGGTCTAGTTTTGCCTTGGTCTGTGTGTCCTTTGGTCTCTTTAAAAGATGACTTTTCTCTCTCTACTTTCATCTGTTTTATCTTGTATTTTGGGCTTCCCAGGTGGCTCAGTAGTAAAGAATCTACCTGCTAATGCAGGAGACTTGGGTTTGATTCCTGGGTCGCAAAGATCCCCTGGAGAAGGACATGGCAACCCACTCCAGTATTCTTGCCTGGGAAATCCTCATGGACAGAGGAGCCTGGCAACTACAGCCCATGGGGTTGCAAAAGAGTTGTTTAGTGACTAAACAACAGCCTTGTATTTCAGTTCTCTGCAGCCTTACTTCTCTTTTCCCCTTATGCTACCTACAAAGGGAATGAAAATCTACACTTAAGTAATTCTTGTAATTTCTCAGCAAAAAATGTTTTCTTTCATCACATTTTACTATTACCCAGCTCTTTACCTTAAACTATTTTGCTTTTATCTTGTATACCTAGTGGAGCTATATTAAAAGTGTTCATATGGAGTCTGTCAGTAGAACTCCATATGTGAAGTAGCCAGAATGACCCCCTTTTAGTGCAGTTTTTCTTATACATACAACAAGTCTATTGAGATGTAACCATATACTATATAATTTACCCATCTTAAGTGTACTGCTCAATGATTTTGAGTATGTCCACTGAGTTTTGATCACTGCAATCAATTTTAGAACATTTTCATCATCCTCCGAAGAAAGTCATTCCCCACTCCCCTCAACTCCCATCCAACCCTAGGGAAACACTAATCTATTTTCTCTTTCTATAGATTTGCCTATTTTGGACATTTCATATAAACAGAATTACATACACTTAAATGTGGACTTTGTGTTTGACTTCTTTCAGGTACATTGTTTTCAGAGTTCATCCATGTTATAGTATGTTTCATGATTCATTCCTTTTTATTCCAAAACATATCTTCCATGCTATGGGATAAATCACATTTGTATGTATCTATTCATCAGTTGATAGACATTTGTATGTGATTTCCTAATAGCAAAGTAGCGTTTTAAATAATTATTACTCTTGAAATCCAAACAAATGCTATGCAAAATATAGATGGAAGTTATGGAAAGCTAGGAGGAAAAAACTGTTTATTTCTACCTGTTAAACACCACTACAGGTGTTTTCTTCAAATATCAGCAGTAATATTTGGACATTTGGAAATTATCTCTGAAATCAAAATACAAAATATGCTTAAAAATATGTTATTCTTGGTTATGTCCTCTAATTTTCCTGTAAGAAGAAATATTAGCCATGAAAACAATTAATTTAGATAAAACAAGCCACAGATGTACTATAGTATTTTTGCTGTTCATTTGACCCTTGAACAGCATGGGTTTGAACTGTGTGGGTCTACTTGTTCTCAGATTTTTCCAACAGTAAATACCACAGTTCCACATGATCTGTGGGTGGTTGAATCCTCCAGTCAGAATCTGGGATATGAAAGAAGCATGTATACAGAGGGTTGACTATAAAGTCATATGCAGATTTTTGACTGCACGGGGTTAGATGCCCCTAACCTTTGCATTGTTCGATGGTAAACTGTAATTCTTGCCTCTTATTTCCTCCTCCCTTCCTTTCCACATCCAACCATCCACAGTGTCCATACGAGATATGTTTTTTTTTTAATTAAAATTTGTATTGAAGATAATTTACAATGTTTTGTTAATTTCTTATGTTCAGCAAAGTGACTCAGTTATAAATACATGTGTTCTTTTTTATATTCTTTTCTATTAAAGTTTATTACAGAATATTGAATATAGTTCCCTGTGCTATATGGTAGGACCTTGTTGTTTATCCAGTCTATATGTAGTGCTTTGCATCTGCTAATCCCAAACTCCCAGTCCACCCCACCTATCCTTTGGCAACCACAAGTCTGTTCCTTATGTCCATACAGGATACAGTAACCACAATAAACAGGGCAGAGTCGAGTGATCATGGGCCTTAGGGCTCAACTACCTGCTTCACATCCCTGCTTTTTTAGTGCTTATTGGCTGTATACGCTGTATACATCTCTAACTACACTGGTGTATTTCCTCTGTAATGTTTATTAGAGTGTACTACCCACTCCAGTACTCTTGCCTGGAAAATCCCATGGACAGAGGAGCCTGGTAGACTACAGCCCATGGGGTCGCGAAGAGTTGGACATGACTGAGCGACTTCACCTCTCAGATATTACTGGTTCTCCTGCATTTTTCAGGAGAAATCTTGCTATTGCCTAGGTGATTCTCAGCATACAGCTTTCTAGTGAAGTTTGAAATGTTCTGATCTCTTGTCAATAAATGTCAGATAGAATGACTTCAATACATTCTGGTTGTTTTCATTTGTGCATCTATTTATAGCTGACACTATACTGAGGAAGTAGAAAAAGCATGACCTGGAGAAATGGGAGTTAATATTTATCTTTGTTATTTCTTCCATAATTAAATAGCATGAATGGAAGTAAAAAATGCATTATAAGTCTAACTATTTAAAAACTGCACTGTCCTTTCCTAATGCTTGTACATTGGGATAGACTATTTTATAAATTGTATAACCAGAGCATCGCATACTTTTATACCCTGTTTCTGAACACAGCTTTTTATCATTATCATTTTATATGTTACTGTGCAACATCTTTATAATTATCCTTATGGTTGCTTAATATTTCATTCTCATTTTTAACTATTTTTGATTAGTAGATAGTTAATTTCTAATTTTTTTCTCATAATAGCACTATATTGAACATCCCACATGCAGTTCTTTTAATGTTTTAGATTACTTTGAGTTATTTGAAATGTATCACCAAATTACTTTCCAGAAATGTCTAACTGATATACATTGCTTTCAGTTTCAGAATAGTCTTTTTTAAAAAAATTGAAGTATAGTTGACATGCCATATTAAGTTACAAGTGTACAACTTGTACAATAATGATTCACAATTTTTAAAGGTTGTACTCCATTTACAGTTTTTGTAAAATGTTGGCTATATTCTCTGTATTGTATGATATATCCATGTAGCTTCTTTTATACCTAACAATTGATCGCTCTTAATTCCCTACCCCTATATTGCCCCTCTCCCTTCCATCTCCCCACTAGTAACTGCTAGTTTGTTCTCTCTGCTTGTTTTTTTTGTTACATTCAATAGTTTGTTGTATTTTTTGTTCTGCATATAAGTGATACTAATATTTGTCTTCCTCTGTCTGATTTATTTCACTTAGCATTAATACCTTCCACGTCCATCCATGTTGTTGCGGATGGCAAGGTTTCATTCTCTTTTTATGAGTTTCAGCTTAGTTTTAACCAGTGCCATCAGCCTTTTCTTCTGAGTACTTTTCAGTGGGAGCATCCATCCTAACCATGAACCCTTATGCTCTGGTTTGCAGAAATGCATTTGGAGAAAGATTGGCACTGTCTGTATTCACGTCTCCCAGTCTGTGGGTGGCTAAATATGTTTTGGAGAGTCTCAAAATAAGGTCTCAGAGAAGTCCTACTGAAAAGACTAGACTTCATTAACTAGCATTTCTAAAACTTACTTAAATCTAGAATTTGTTTTTCTCATAGACTCTATTGACAAACCTCTCTGGGAAATGCTATACTGTGTAATATCTGTAGGAGAAGGAGCCAGCCTGTGGTGCAGTAGAATGCTTTTTAGGGAAATGATCTTATGCAGGAGACAGTGAGGACGTTTGCTCAAACATTATGGTACTTGAATGGTGAAAGACCTTGCCTTGTTCATTCATCCATTAAATAAATTTACTGAGAGCCTATTAGGGGCTAGACACTGTTCATCTACTGGTGATATAGCAGTGAATAAAACCAACAAGTCCTTGCCCTGAAGTAGGCAGTAAGTTTGGAAGAATAGCCATTATATAATTCAAGCACTTAGGGCAAGATTCTCTACACATTGTTTCATGTGGAGTAGGTTTCCTCTTGAAGAATTTTAAGTACTTACTGATCCCTGATTTAAACAAAAAAAATAGAAACATTATCCTTAACTCTCAAAAAACTTGTCATCTACTAGAGAAGTAAGTAATTATAATGTGAAATAATAATTATTGTGATGGTGGTATGAACATGGTGTGCAATTGTAACTCCAAAGAAAGGAATGTAATCTATATTTTCATAAATCATTTACCTATAATAGGAATTTGTTCCCTTCAGAGTTTTTAGGCACTGCTACAGAACTGAACATATATTTATTTCTGTGCACAATTACTGTAGACTAAAGACATCTTCATTGCCAAAGACAAGACCTAATTTTGATTTAAGACATAAATTTACTCACTTCCACTTACCCATTAGCTATGATATATGATCAGAGTAGTCTTCATGTGTCTTCTCCATAAGTCATCATAGTCTTCATAAGTCAGTTCTTAGCCATTGCATCAGGGAAAGGAAGCAAGGCTGGAATGAGAATCCTATCTTGAGTACCTGTGAGTTCCTGCTTTAAGAGAAAGGGTAACAGTATTATGCTGCCGCTGCTAAGCCACTTCAGTCGTGTCCGACTCTGTGCAACCCCATAGATGGCAGCCCACCAGGTTCCCCCATTCCTGGGATTCTCCAGGAAAGAACACTGGAGTGGGTAACAGTATAAAAGTCAGTAAATCCATTAGCTACAGGAAACTGGCTGTACTATAGTAAGTTGGAGGTGCAAAGTACAGCTTTGGTCTTATCAGTCTGCCCTTGGTGTCACCAAGTACTGAAGATATTCTGACACTTGTAGACTGTGATGGGGAGAAATGAAGCCCATAAAAACTATATAATTAAAACCAAATACTAGTTTTAAATTAAAAATGTTATTTTCCACTGATTCAGAAGAAAGGCAAGTTAGAAATACTATTCAAGGGTTACAGACAAGGTTTATCTGTATAATTTTGATGGTGTTTCTTTGCTCATGGAGGTACAGTATGCTGTGAGTTATGTTGTAGGGCAGGAGGAATGTGGCCCCTGCCCAGTAATTGTCATGTGCTCGTGTATAAGAAAGACAGCCCCTGGGTTGTCTGATGGAAGAAGGACATCTTTGTAACAAACCCACAGGTTTTTGTTTTTTTTTTTTTTAGGGCATTCAGGGAAAGAATGAAGTCATTGGCAACATATCTCCCCATGATCTTTCTGTCACTATGCAAATGCATAACTTAGAGCAACTATCATTGCCATTTCACTTTTTCCTTAAACAGAGGAATGTTTGTGGTTTAGCATAAAGTTCATGAACTAAGAAAAGCAGTTGGACACAGATGCCTGTATCTTTCCACTCAATGTAGCTTATTACCTTTAACTGCCTGTTAAAATCATGCTTTTATTTTTCCTTTTCAAATATGAATTGCTATCACCAGGCTTAGCAAATGAAACGGATTACTTATGGTAACTGTACATAGTTATGCACTCCAAATCCTTGAAAGAGCTTTCCCAAAGGACAGACAATGTCTTTCAAAATCCTATTACAAGATTTTATTTTCAGGTGCTATGAACAGAAAGCTGAAAGCCTCCATGTTTTATTGCTACCCAACTTCATCAGGTCTGCTCACTCTCCTGAAAATTGTGGCAAAAATGATATACATCAGCTCTTTTATTCTTCTGTTACTACTCTGTGCAAATAAAAGCATATTGGGGAATTTAATGAACCATTAAGTCCTTTGAGGGAGCTTTGAAGATGTGGAGTGTATGACTATCTGTCTTTAACACTGGAGGTTTTTGTGTAAAGCAGATTGACATGAACAAAATAAAGTCTTCACAGATAGCCCAGTGCTTACAACATATGTGCTTAAATCACAAATGTCTATAGTAGTGACCTTGGAGATGAATTCAGTGACTAGAGGCTTTCTGGTTGTGCCAAGGAGTAGAGCTGCTGGAACTATGATCCTGTTTCAGAGGTGGTCTGTTTACCCAGAAAATAGAGACTGTGGTGGTCAAAGAAAATTGGAGAGACGGAATTTGATTATTCAAAAAAGTAATGAACACTTTCCAAGGATACATCCTGGAAATCTGCTGGGTAAAAGAGCACATCTTAGCTTGCTTTAGCCTTCACATACAGAGTTGGCTTTTCACTGGAATCTGGGAAAGGCAGGGTGGATGAATCTGTGTTGTAGAGAGGCACACAGGAAGGATGATATTAGTACGCCTGTCATTAGGTGTAGGCTTCAGTTTATTGCAATCCCTGGCCAGTCAGTCTAACTGTACTTTTTGCTGATCCCGTAGGAACATAAGCAAGTGTTGATAACCTTATAATGATCTGGATTCTGTTTAAATTTCTAAGTACTTAACCATGAGTAATGAATAATTGTGGTATACCTTCTGACTAATAAAAACACAGAGGCATGGCCAGTGCTGTAGTTGTGAATTGCTGGCCAAAATGGTGTTGGAATTGACTCTGGTTTGTCCTTTTTTTTCAGGGTTAATACTACCTATACCCTACTTTTCTTTCTCTGGACCAGCCTCCCAGATTGCCACTTATTGTTGCTTTGAATGAAGGAGAATGCAGTTCTCTAGCTTGCTCTGGGGAAATAACAAGGGGGAGCCTCTGTCCTTTAGCCTATCAGAAATTCCAGCTTACAGTGACTCTGGATATATGTGGCCAGATATTACTTAACTCAGTATTAGTGGGAATCTCAATGATATCAACATGAAAATATTATTCTAGTTAGCTTAATAAATATAGCCCTGCTCTAATTGTACCAGAAAACAAAGCACAATATGTTTTCTCTTTTCCAAAACTGAAAGGCCTCTTTCTAAGTGGAGCAGCCATAAAATGTAGTATAGAGAAATCTTAATGGCAATGAAGAGAGAAAAATGGCTGACTTGGGTTTGTTTTTTTTTTTTTAATCAATTTAATGTTCTGTTTGTTTACTACTACACATTTCTGAGTGGAATACTTCTTATTTGGCAGTCAATATTTCCCATCAGAGCTAGAAAGAATTTTTAGTATGTTTTGGGCACAAAACACATTCTATTTTAGACAACAGAGAATCATTTTTTAGTGTTTGCTTCAGAAGTTTATGAGGTAATTTCAACAAATCTTACAAATGTTTACTTCACGGTTCCCCATCTCTATTCCTGCAGTACTCTTTACACATCTTTATTTTGACATCACTTATGTTACCAAGTCCTCAGTTTGCCTCTCTTGCCAAACTAAAGCTTTGTGAGGGTAGGGGGATATCTTCCCTGGCTTTGGATCTCAGATTCTTTGTGTGGTGCTCAGTATTTATTTGAAGAACTGACAGAATGCTTAAGAGTGTTACCTGAAAAGTTAAGTAACTTATACCCCTCATCCAAGGTAAGGAGCAGTGGCTGCGCTTTGCTGGAGCAGCCATGAGAGATACCCCACGTCTAAGGTAAAAGAAACCCAAGTAAGACAGTAGGTGTTGCAAGAAGGCATCAGAAGGCAGACACACTGAAACCATAGTCACAGAAAACTGGTCAATCTAATCACACTAGGACCACAGGCTTGTCTAACTCAATTAAACTAAGCCATGCCCGTGGGGCCACCCAAGATGGGCAGGTCATGGTGCAGAGGTCTGACAGAATGTGGTCCACTGGAGAAGGGAATGGCAAACCACTTCAGTATTCTTGCCTTGAGAACCCCATGAACAGTATGAAAAGGCAAAATGATAGGATACTGAAAGAGGAATTCCCCAGGTCAGTAGGTGCCCAATATGCTACTGGAGATCAGTGGAGAAATAACTCCAGAAAGAATGAAGGGATGGAGCCAAAACAAAAACAGTACCCAGTTGTGGATGTGACTGGTGATAGAAGCAAGGTCTGATGCTGTAAAGAGCAATATTGCATAGGTACCTGGAATGTTCAGTTCAGTTCAGTTCAGTCACTCAATCATGTCTGATTCTTTGTGACCCCATGAATCGCAGCACGCCAGGCCTCCCTGTCCATCACCAACTCCCGGAGTTCACCCAGACTCACGTCCATCGAGTCAGTGATGCCATCCAGCCATCTCATCCTCTGCTGTCCCCTTCTTCTCCTGTCCCCAATCCCTCCCATCATCAGAGTCTTTTCCAATGAGTCAACTCTTCGCATGAGGTGGCCAAAGTACTGGAGTTTCAGCTTCAGCATCATTCCTTCCAAAGAAATCCCAGGGCTGATCTCCTTCAGAATGGACTGGTTGGATCTCCTTGCAGTCCAAGGGACTCTCAAGAGTCCCATGAATCAAGGCAAATTGGAAGTGGTCAAACAGGAGATGGCAAGAGTGAATGTCGACATTCTAGGATCAGCAAACTAAAATGGACTGGAGTGGGTGAATTTAACTCAGATGACCATTATATCTACTGTGGGCAGGAATCCATCAGAAGAAATGGAGTGGCCATCATGGTCAACAAAAGAGTCTGAAATGCAGTACTTGGATGCATTCTCAAAAACGACAGAATGATCTCTGTTCGTTTCTAAGGCAAACCATTCAATATCACAGTAATCCAAGTCTATGCCCCAACCAGTTATGCTGAAGAAGCTGAAGTGGAACGGGTCTATGAAGACCTACAAGACCTTTTAGAACTAATACCCCAAAAAGATGTCCTTTTCATTATAGGGGACTGGAATGCAAAAGTAGGAAGTCAAGATACACCTGGAGTAACAGGCAAATTTGGCCTTGGAATACGGAATGAAGCAGGGCAAAGGCTAATAGAGTTTTGCCAAGAAAATGCACTGGTCATAACAACACCCTCTTCCAACAACACAAGAGAAGACTACACATGGACATCACTAGATGGTCGACATCAAAATCATATTGATTATATTCTTTGCAGCCAAAGATGGAGAAGCCCTATACAGTCAGCAAAAACAAGACTGGGAGCTGACTGTGGCTCAGACCATGAACTCCTTATTGCCAAATTCAGACTTAAATTGAAGAAAGTAGGGAAAACCACTAGACCATTCAGGTATGACCTAAATCAAATCCCTTATGATTATACAGTGGAACTGAGAAATAGATTTAAGGGTCTAGATCTGATAGATAGAGTGCCTGATGAACTATGGATGGAGGTACATGACATTGTACAGGAGACAGGGATCAAGACCATCCCCATGGAAAAGAAATGCAAAAAAGCAAAATGGCTGTCTGAGGCCTTACAAATAGCTGTGAAAAGAAGAGAAGCGAAAAGCAAAGGAGAAAATGAAACATACAAGCATCTGAATGCAGAGTTCCAAAGAATAGCAGGAAGAGATAAGAAGGCCTTCCTCATTGATCAATGCAAAGAAATAGAGGAAAACAACAGAATGGAAGACTAGAGATCTCTTCAAGAAAATTAGAGATACCAAGGGAATATTTCATACAAAGATGGGCTCGATAAAGGACAGAAATGGTATGGACCTCACAGAAGCAGAAGATATTAAGAAGAAGGGCAAGAATACACAGAAGAACTGTACAAAATAGATCTTCACGACCCAGATAATCACGATGGTATGATCACTCACCTAGAGCCAGACATCCTGGAATGTGAAGTCAAGTAGGCCTTAGAAAGCATCACTACGAACAACGCTAGTGGAGGTGATGGAATTCCAGTGGAGCTATTCAAATCCTGAAAGATGATGCTGTGAAAGTGCTGCACTCAATATGCCATCAAATTTGGAAAACTCAGCAGTGGCCACAGGACTGGAAAAGGTCAGTTTTCATTCCAATCCCAAAGAAAGGCAATGCCAAAGAATGCTCAAACTACCGCACAATTGCACTCATCTCACACGCTAGTAAAGTAATGCTCAAAATTCTCCAAGCCAGGCTTTAGCAACATGTGAACCATGAACTTCCAGATGTTCAAGCTGGTTTTAGAAAAGGCAAAGGAACAAGAGATCAAATTGCCAACATCCGCTGGATCATGGAAAAAGCAAGAGAGTTCCCAAAAAACATCCATTTCTGCTTTATTGACTATGCCAAAGCCTCTGACTGTGTGGATCACAATAAACTGTGGAAAATTCTGAAAGAGATGGGAATACCAGACCACCTGACCTGCCTCATGAGAAACCTGTATGCAGGTCAGGAAGCAGCAGTTAGAACTGGACATGGAACAACAGACTGGTTCCAAATAGGAAAAGGAGTTCGTCAAGGCTGTATATTG
>NW_011494755.1:2032706-2033038 GCF_000754665.1 Bison bison bison
TCACCCTGCTTATTTAACTTCTATGCAGAGTACATCATGAGAAACGCTGGGCTGGAAGAAGCACAAGCTGGAATCAAGATTGCCGGGAGAAATATCAATCACCTCAGATATGCAGATGACACCATCCTTATGGCAGAAAGTGAAGAGGTACTAAAAAGCCTCTTGCTGAAAGTGAAAGAGGAGAGTGAAAGCTCTTAAAGCTTAAAGCTTAACATTCAGAAAACAAAGATCATGGCATCTGGTCCCACCACTTCATGGGAAATAGATGGGGAGACAGTGGAAACAGTGTCAGACTTTATTTTTTTGTGCTCCAAAATCACTGCAGATGGTGA
>NW_011494755.1:2033138-2044538 GCF_000754665.1 Bison bison bison
ACTTACTCCTTGGAAGAAAAGTTATGACCAACCTAGATAGCATATTGAAAAGCAGAGACATTACTTTGCCAACAAAGGTCCGTCTAGTCAAGGCTATGGTTTTTCCAGTGGTCATGTATGGATGTGAGAGTTGGACTGTGAAGAAAGCTGAGTGCTGAAGAATTGATGCTTTTGAACTGTGGTGTTGGAGAAGACTCTTGAGAGTCCCTTGGACTGCAAGGAGATCCAACCAGTCCATTCTGAAGGAGATCAGCCCTGGGATTTCTTTGGAAGGACTGATGCTAAAGCTGAAACTCCAGTACTTTGGCCACCTCATGCGAAGAGTTGACTCATTGGAAAAAACTCTGATGCTGGGAGGGATTGGGGGCAGGAGGAGAAGAGGACAACAGAGGATGAGATGGCTGGATGGCATCACCAACTCGATGGACGTGAATTTGCGTAAAGGGAGTTGGTGATGGACGGGGAGGCCTGGTATGCTGCAATTCATGGGGTCGCAAAGAGTCAGACACAACTGAGCGACTGAACTGAACTGAACTTACATAATTTTCAATACTATTGTTTAAAAGCACATTTTTCATTATTGTCACATCATGTTTCAAAAATCTCATGGATCAAGAAAGACTTATAGCACTAGGTAATAGTGTTACTGAGTTATGATAGGAGTCTTTTGGAAATCTTTGTATGTCAGTCTTGATTAGAAGAAAGGCATACAGACAGTATGCCGAGTATAAAAAGAGGACAGGGGGCATTCGGTCTTTGCCGTTAGGTATCACCTGGATCTTTGACATCCTGGAGTTTGGACCCTGCAGTTTCCAAATTTGAGACCTCACCGACTTTTTGTCTTAAGTCTGGATTGTTGCTGTTTCCTCTCTGATGCTTTTATGTCTTCCAGCCCCGCCTGTTTCTGTGAACTAGATTCACATCTGTCAGACCTTTTCCTGCCTGGGTGGTTCCCTGGCTTGGTCCACCTTGCCTGTCCTGTCACTGCTGATGCCCTCCAGTGATGCCTGATTTGACTCACTGGTTATAACATATCACTTGTCAAAACCTTTGTGAGTGACTGTTATCTACAAAAACATTTACTCAACAACTGTATCTTCACTTGAAATAACATGGAAATCTAAGACAGAACTTTTCACAGGATTTATTTCCTAAAAAGTGCACACCCCTATGAAATCAAATTCATCAGAAAGCCTTGGTTTTAGCTATTAGGGCTCATGGTGCATGTGAAGTCTAGGATGTAGTTACCTGTACTATGACTTCTGAAAGAGATATGGAAGTTGGTTTTGTTTTGTTTTACAATCTGTGATGTGTAAAATGTAGGAAGGAATGTGAAGAAGTTAAACATTGTTCCTCCCTAACTTTAAGGATATGAATATAATACAAACATCAGGCAGACATCAGCTGTGATCTGATTTAAATTTATTTTTTATGGTCTAGTACTAGTATTAAAAATTGTAATTCTGCTTTCTAGGTTATTAATCTTGTAGAGTGTGCAGGAAGACTGTAATGTGAATGCTGTTATGCGCAAATATTTACACCCTTATTTTAAAAATACTTGATTATGAAAAAGTTAAAAACTTCATTTTACCTGTTTTTGGAAGTCTTTATTTCTTTGTGTAATATCCAAGTTTGTCTCATATTCTTCTGCTTGAATAACATTTTTTGTACTTCAATTTGCTGCTGATAAATTCTCTTAGGTTTTGTTGAAAAAGTCTTCATTTCTGAGAGTCATTTTCTCTGGGTATAAAATTCTGAGTTAACGCTTTTCTTTTTTCTTTTTAATTCTTTCAGTAATTAAAGGATGTCATCCCATGGTGTTTTTGCTTTGCACAATTTCTGATAAGAAGTTTGCTTAATGTTTGCCTCTTTGTTTACAGTCTGCCCTTTCCTCCCTCTTGCTGCCATCAAAATGATGTCTCTGTATTTGGTTTTCAACTGTTTGAATATAGTTTGTGTAGGATATGTTTGTGTACATGTGTGTGTTGTATTTATCCTGCTTGGAATTCTCTCAGCTTCTTGGATCTATGCTTTGGTTTCTTATTTT
Source organism: Bison bison bison (assembly GCF_000754665.1). NCBI lineage: Eukaryota > Metazoa > Chordata > Mammalia > Artiodactyla > Bovidae > Bison > Bison bison. The sequence goes on from NW_011494755.1 coordinate 2,035,186, forward strand.
TGGAAAATTCTGTTAGTATTTCTTCTAACATTTCCTCGGCTCCATTTACTTTTCTGGGATTACAGTTACACATGTTAGACCATTTGATATTATTATGTTCTGGGTTTTTAATTTTAATTTTCTTTTTCTTTGTGTTTCACTTTGGGTAATTTCTGTTGACTATCCTTGAATTTATTGAGCTTTACTTGGAAGTGTTTAGTTTACTGATGAACCTGACAAAGGCATTCTTCATCTCTGTTATTATGTTTTTTTTTTTTTTTTTAATGTTTTCTTAATTCTTATAGTTTCCACCTCTCTACTAGAGGACTCCGGTTTCAGTAATGAATTTTCCACTAATTTTCTCTGAACCTTGGTTTTCTCTTTTACAAAGCTGAAAAACTGGGACTATATAATGATAACTAACAGAATTGTTTTGAAGATCAAAGCAGTTGATCTTGAGCAAGTCAAGGCAAGTCTCTTTCTTTTCCCTTAGTCACTTAAAGACTTGGACTGTATTTTCCTTTGGTCTTATTTAGTTCCTGAAATGTAAGATTCTGTGAATGGGAAGAGACCTAAACTAACACTGATTGACAGCCTGTATTAACCTTATGCAGAATTTGAGAAAGGGATAAAAATCACATTTAAAAAGTGCTTTTGAAAACATTTTACTTTTTCTAGGTCTATGTGGATTTTAATTGAAAGAAACAGACAGCATTAAATCCAGTTACCACTTGGTTAAGTCTGTTAAAGAATCATTTAAATTTTTTCAACTGTTGGGTTTCCTGACTCGCTTGAGAAATTTCATGGCTTATAAAACATATCACTCTTTTTCTCTGTGCCTATAGAATTTTAAATTATTGGGTTGCAGTTTGCAGTATGGGCAAAGTTTGCAGTGTGAGGAAAAACTAATGTAGGTATTTTTGCTCTTTACTGACTAAGTGCAAAATGAATGATATTCTCACTGGATTTGGCTTTGTGGCCGCAGACTTGGGTTCAGATCTCAACTGCACAGTTGTGAAACCTTGGTCTGATAATTTAACTTTTGGGCCTGAGTTTCTTAGCTGTGCAATAAAGATGATACCTGCATCAGAGAGCTGTTTTAAACATAATGTGTGTAAAGCTTTGGGTATAGTGCCTATTTAATAGGAATCAGTAACTGAGAGCTTTAAAAACAGTAGCTACAATGAAAGATGCCACCATTAAGTTGAAGTTTTATTAAATAGAAGGGGAAAGGTGAGTCTAATATTCTATTTCAATGAAAGGGTCCACATGGTAAGGGGATATTTAACAATAGGGAGAAGGTTAACTGAAAAGTGAATATTGGTGAATAAGAATTATAACCAAGAGTTAGTGTTTCCTATGTGATAGATGGTCACATCTAATTCTCAACATAGCCAATGAGATAAACTGCCCTTCCTGGAAAAGCTTTTCTTTATCTGAGTGAGGGTGACCACACCCATTTTTTGTATTCTTCTGATCCACTTTGTGACTGTTTTTTATTTAACCCCTATCCTCTCTCCACTTCTCATCCCCAGTGAGAGGTTTTCTATGTATTTGGCCCAGAAATTGCCCACAGTAAATTGAATTCTTGAGATATCGAATCATTGTGTTTTTTTGGTCAAAATGAAATTCTGCCATATTTATGTTATAGGTGAAAATTTAAGCATTAAATGTGAATGTTGGTCTAAATTAAAGATACTAAAAAAAAAAAAAAAGTTGTGGATAAAGAGAATGCTCACTCAGACTTGTTCCCCCTCCTTCCCCTGGTACATACTGTTTGTTAAGATAAGCAAACTAGTATTTCAAAGTAGCCCTTGTTCTGGAAATCACCTTAGTGTAAATTTAATGAATTTCAAAGAGGTGTCCAAATTCTGTGTTTGTAAGTAATTTTACTGTAATGGACATTATTCAAGACTGAAATTATTTAATACAAAGAAACATTCTTTTTCATACTGGAAGCAACTGTCTTCCAAAACACAGCCCACAATACAGGCATTCTTATTTGAATAAAACTGGGAATAATGTCAAATTATTTTTGCAGGTTTTTTTTTTTTTTTTTTTATCATTGCACGCGTCTTCACAAAACTGCATTCCTGATCATAGATTTTTAGAACCGGAAGGAACCTAAGAGATTTAATCTCACTTCTTCCTGCCACCCAGAGAGATGAAGTGATTTATCTAAAATTGTTTAACTACCTAATGACAGAGCTAAGGAGAGGACAGAGTCCTTTATCCATTCTCCATAGTGCTACATTCCTCTGGAAAAAACTGCCTACTTGCACTTGGTTTTTAATGCTAGTTAGAGTCTCAGGGTAAGGTTTTTTCCCATGACTAACTAGTGCTCTTTTTTTTTCTTGTGTGGGTGTTTGGGAACAAGCTCTCAAGGGTGGTGGGGTTTTTGTTATCGTTGTTGAACAACTCAGAGTCTAAGGCACTGAAAAGAAAAGGAGTTTGTCTGGTTAGCATTTAGTGGGTCAGCAAGGAGTGGTTGTAGCTCCAAATTTTTGCTCTTAACATCAATAGGCAGATGCTTTAAAGTTGAGTTTTGTAACCTGGGGTCTCAATTCCCTAAACTTTTTAAGAAAATTATGCAGCTACATGCTTACCTCCTAAGAAAAGGATCTGTAGCTTTCATCAGTTTGTCAAAGTTAAAAATTATTTTTTTTAGAAGGAGGAAAAGCTAAGCAAACTTGATTGAGAACTGTGTCCCAACTCTTTTTTATAGGTTTTTTCTTTTTTAATTAAACATTTTTAGTATTTATTTTGGCTGCACTGGTTCTTTGTTGGAACAGCTCAGACTTCTTTAATTGTGGCATGTGGACCTAATTGTGTATGTAGAATCTTAGTTCCCCAACCAGGGATGGAACCCAGGTCCCCTGCATTGAAGGCGTGAAGTGTTATCCACTGGACCACCAGGGAAGTCCCTGGGTCCTCATTCTTGAACTCTAAATACTAATTATACTAGAGGGTTCCCTTATCTCCAGCCTCCTTCTGCTAGTGTCCTTCCTCCTGACAAGCCTTCTGGATAGTTTCCTGTATCTTGTCATGGAAGCCACTGGAGGCCCTAGACTTCTTTTTGCAGAACTTTTCCCATAAGTTTCCCACGCCTTCAATAGAAATTCATTTTACTCAGCTTCCTTCCTAGATGAGAACGTGTAGAAAAGCATGTTCTACATTTTTAAGTCTGGCAAAAGTCACGCAAAGAAAAAGCTACCACTAAGACTGACGTTGGAAGAATTTGTTTATTCATTTAAAAAAGTCTATACTGACCACATACCACGAACCCTCAGGCATCGTGTTAGATGCTGGGAAATGAGAAGTGGTCTCTTATGCAAAGCTCACGTTCTGCTAGGGACACATCTTAGTGGTAGTAATTCAGCATGCTAACTGCTCTAATAGAGGTACCAACAAAACACTGAAATCAATCCTGGCTAGGAAGAGAGATGGGTATTAGGGTAAAATTCACAGAAAAGTGACAAATATTTGAGTTGCATCTTAAAGGTTCAGGGTTTTAGCTATCAGTGTTATGTTTGCGCCTTCCTCACTTCAACTAAAATTCACATTTACCACTCTCTTATTTTGTGTTTTCAATTAGAGCTCCAAGCGAGAATGGAAGCCGCTGGAGGACCGTAGCTGCACAGATATACCGTGGCTGCTGCTTTTTATCCTCTTCTGCATTGGGATGGTAAGAAGCTCACAGATCCTCAGAACATGAACCCATGATTCAAGGGGATGATGGGGAGTTGGTTTGAAGAGGGAACTTGTTATTTAGATATTTATTTATATTTGTAAATGAATAATCCCTCTTGAATTGCTTATAACTGGAAGTTCTAGGATACCATAGAATTAGGTTATTTTTTTTCCCATACAGTTAAGTGGTATTTGGTACCCCTTGACTTTTTTTTTTTGGTTTGTATGAGAACTGAGATCAAAATTAAGGAATAATTGAAACTCTCTCTTTGACTAGATCATTTCAGAAAGCCTTTAAAATAAATATCCATGAACTCTAAGCTTGATGCAAGTGTTGAGCAGAGCAGTGGTCATGGAGTTGGGTCCTGAGTGTTTATCCAACCCAGTCACACAGTCCTGATGGTTATTTTTTTTTTTTGCCAGTCAGTTTCTTTCAGGGACTTGATGTGCCTTTCTATAAAATTAGAGGTTTTTCTTGATGATGTCTACAATGCTCCCAGTTGTGACATTTTTTTTTTTAGTTCTTCTTAGAGGGGAGTCTGGTTGCTCCCTGCTTCTTCCTCCTTCTACCCATATTAGGCTCCTGCTGCCTGCTGTGCCTATGGAAATAAGTGGCATTTCTCAGTCGGGGATCATGGGAGCTGGTGATTTTCCAATGGATATGGAGGATGGATGAGCAGAGTCCCTGGTGCAAAGTGTTGGGGCTGTGTTTATTCAGATTGCATCCCCGGTCTGCCCTGCAGGAGTTTCCACACAGGCTTCAGGGACTTTAGTGTCACTGCCGTTGTACTGGGCTGGACAAGAGGTAGAAAGCAGCCCTTTTAGAGCTAGCTGATATTTTAAGCTAGAAAGCATTTAGAAATCCTCATCTGGTCCATCACCCTCATTATACACATCAAGAACATCACACCACAGAGATGAAAGTGACCATCCCGAGGCCACACCGCTAGTTAACGGCAGAGCTGGGGACAGAGCCCAGTCTCTTACCATCCAGGCCAGTGCTCTTTTCCGTCACCTTGTTTCTCCCTCAAGGGAATTGCGCAGACAATATTGTTCTCTCTTTCTTAGTCTTTGCAACTCCAAACACAATTACGCTACCTTCAGTTCAGTTCAGTCGCTCAGTCATGTCTGACTCTTTGCAACCCTGTGGACTGCAGCATGCCAGGCTTCCCTGTCCATCACCAACTCCCAAAGTTTGCTCAAACTCATGTCCATCAAGTCAGCGATGCCATCCAACCATCTCATCCTCTGTTGTCCCCTTCTCCCGCCTTCAATCTTTACCAGCATCAGGGTCTTTTCAAATGAGTCAGTTCTTCACATCAGGTGGCCAAAGTATTGGAGTTTCAGCTTCAGCATCAGTCCTTCCAATGAATATTCAGGACTGATTTCCTTTAGGATGGACTGGTTTAATCTTGCTATCCAAGGGACTCTCAAGAGTCTTCTCCAACACCACAGTTCAAAAAGATCAGTTCTTCAATGCTCAATTTTCATTATAGTCCAACTCTCACATCCATACATGACCACTGGAAAAACCATAGCTTTGACTAGATGGACCTTTGTTGGCAAAGTAATGTCTCTGCTTTTTAATATGCTATCTAGGTTGGTCATAGCTTTTCTTCCAAGGAGCAAGCATCTTTTAATTTCATGGCTGCAGTCACTATCTGCAGTGAGTTTGGAGCCCCCCAAAATGAAGTCTGTCACTGTTTCGATTGTTTTCCCATCTATTTGCCACGAAGTGATGGGCCAGATGCCATGATCTGCTACCATAGGCACGTTTTTTTTCTTTCCCTCTCAAGTGTGAGTGTTTAATCTTTTCCCTATACCTTTTTTTTTTTTTTAAGATATCTTATTATTTTTCATTATTACTACTTTTTAGGTAATCTTATTCTGTGTCTCTCTGCAACTGCCTACCTCGCAAACATCATTTGAGAACAACCCTTTTCATGGCTAATGGGTAGAAGTGTGGACACCAGTCCAGCTCCTGAACCAAGGAAAAGAAAACAGGGAACGTTGATGAGATATAACACATTCAGTAAAATAAAAGTGTTAGTTTTAAAAATAATAGATGTCTCAGTTTCACCAAATCTAGGATATTTAGAAAACATTAGAATTACTTGTTCAAGAATCTACTTAGTTTAAGGGAGTAGAAACTGAAATGCAGCGTCCAGGGGTGGAGGAGACATTCTTTGCTAACAGAACTGGTCCACAACCTCTCCTTGCCTCCTGAGTTTCACTCTGGGACAAATAGCAGCTGACCTTTCAAAATTATGTTTATAAAAATATGTACCTACCTCCCAAGGTGCTTTTGATTTTCTGTGCTAAAATAGCTCAGGAAAGTGCAATCACTAATGTTAATAGGCTGATTTGGGAGTGACTGGAGAGTCAGGAGCTATTTGTTTACTGAAACGTTTTAATGCAATGGTAATTAATGTAATGTTGATTTCAGTATGGTGGTAATTAAGACCCATTGTGTGCACTTTTAAATGCAGGCATAGTGTTATTTGCTTTGGAGTGTTTCTTTTTTATTACCATTCCTTGGAGTAGAGCTAACATCAAATTTTACCCTGTGGAAACTGGAGAAATCTCAAAGTTCTGTTGCCTACCTTACTGGCACAATAGTAGACTAAAATTTTTTTGTCCTCTGAATATTTGTTTTGTATGTTTTTGGTGATGGCAGTTTAGTCACTAAGTCTTGTCTGACTCTTGTGACCCTGTTGACTGTAACCCACCAGGCTCCTCTGGCCATGGGATTTCCCAGGCAAGAATACTGGAGTAGGTTGCCATTTCCTTTTCCAGGGAATCTTCCCAACCCAGGAATGGAACCCGGATTTCCTGCATTGCAGATGGTCTCCTGCATTGCAGATGAATTCTTTACCGACTGAGCCACTAGGAAAGCCTTGTATGTTTTTTAAGAGTTGCATTTCATTTTTGTCTTTAGATTTCATTCTGTAGTACCTTTAAGAGAAACAGTCAACAAATATTTTTTGAGCATTATTATGGGCTTGATGCTATCATATATATATATATTTATCTCACTAAATTCTCCCAATTACCTTATAAAATGAGTTTTACACCCAGTTTACAGGCAAAGTATAGTGAATATTAGCTTATCTAAGAATATACTGCTGCCCATGAGAGGCAAAAATAGAAAAGGAACTGGAATTTTCTGCCTATATTCTTTTCATTTAATGGCCAGTTGCTTCTGCTTTTGTAGGCGTTTTCTTTTTCAATCCTCTTACCGCCTATCATTCAAACCATATCTTTACTCACTGCTCTTAACTTGCAGTTCTTTGCTCACTCCTTGGTATCTACTCTCTAGTTCTGAAATATTTTAAGATCTTGTCATCTTTCACTCATCTTTACCACTAAATCTTTTTATTTACACATGTTCATCTCATCATAAATATGTGTACTTCTCTTTTGTTTCTTCTCTTACTTTTAAAATATTTTTCATGCTTTAATTGTCTAGAAACAGGATTTTTTTTAAGTAAATTTCTGTCAGTCTTTGTGAGAGTTATCATCTCCTAGATTGGAGCTTATTTGGTATTTTGAAATCATTGGATATATGCTTACCCTGTTCTAAAAAATTACATGTTGAATTGTACCTCTTAATTTCTGTTTTCCATTAAGGTAGTAAACAAGTGGTTCTCAACACTACCTGCATATTAGAATTTGCTGGGATTAAAATAAAAATACTCATTTCTTGGCCCCACCCCATTGAATCGGATTTAATCTCTTTGATTCTAATATTTGTCCAGGGTTGAGACCCACTGTTGTAGGCAATGCTATACAATTGCAGTTTTAAGCAAGAAATGATATGCCTGGGTTTAGAAAGATGGCCCTGGTAGCCAGTGTAAATGTAAAGTCATTGTAAAGGGGGAAGAGATTTCAGGCCACCACTTTGGATGCTGATGCAATGGTTCAAATAAGTCTAAATAAGAGGTAAAAAAAAAAAACCTGAAATAAAGAAGTAGTAAGAGAGAGCAGGAGACAGATTGAAGAAGTGGAATAAATAATGTTTGATGTCATCAGTGTTGCAGGCAAGTGGGATACTAAGGGATTATGTTATGGGATATGTATATGATTCAGTATAAGCTTTTTTCAGCTCAGATCCTACTCCAGCTCCTTGTAGGTTCCAAACCACAGTTTCTGTGCACATGAAGGAGCAAGAGTAGGATGGGTAAACAAAGTACAACTCTTAGTACCCAAGCAGTCACTTGATCACCAATAAAGAATTCCTTAATAAGCATGGCTTGTGGAATGAAGCTTGGGCCACATGAGCGCAAGGTTCTTCCCACCTTAGTTAGGCTGACTTCATTCTGTTCCAAGGAGAGGTATATGTGAAAAGAGGAGAGAAAAGAGATTCACTTGGACCAAATCTGCCCAGGTCATCGTACCACAAAAGTCAGGATAAATAGAAAGTTAGGGCTCCCCTAGTGGCTCAGGGTGAAGAATCTGCATGCCAGTACTGGAGATGCAGGTTTGATCCCTGATCTGGGAAGATCCCACATGCTACAGATCAGCTAAGCCTATGTGCTACAACTACTGAGCCCACATGCATCAACCACTGAAGCCCACATGCCCTAGAGCCTGTGTTCCACAACAAGAAAAGCTACCTCAATGAGAAGCCTGTGCACCCCAACTGGAAATTAGCCCCTGTTTTCTGAAACTAGAGAAAAGCCCACACGGCAATGAAGACCCAGCACAGCCAAAAATAAATAAATAAATAAAATTATATATATATATGTATGTATATATATATATATATGAGGAGGGTCCTAAAAGGAGTACATACTTTGAAAGACAGAAGATACAGACAACTCATACAACTTATTCTTAATCATTATTGCTGCTTACTATGGACTGGGTACTATTCTCTGCACTCAACACAGATTTAATTTTCACAACTGCTCAGTGCTACTCTGGTTATCATCATTCCCATTTTACAGATAAGGGGGCACAGGGATATGTTAAATAATTTGTCTAAGATTACATGGTGGCAGCATTGAACCCAGGAGAGAAGAGGAAGAAGGCAAGGCCTCGAGAGACAGTCCCTTCTTTGTTGCCTGGCATTGGGAACAACAGAAGTTGTTGCTGAGAACATGGACCTGTAATCTCACCTGCCAGTTAAATGTTGTCTATTCAGTATTTCAGGCTCTTCGAGCAGAGTTTAGCATTTTTCTTCTAGTGCAGAATTAGAAAGCTAGAGTCCTCTCCCTCTGTATCTTAGCTGTGCAGTCTAGTCAGAAATGGTGCTTCTGATGGAGATGGGACATATGCTGGAAGAGAAAATGGTTTGGGGAAACGTGGAAGGAACTGAATTGTGGACATGTAGGGTGTGTGGGTAGAGATAAGCAGTTGGAAATACAGAGTTGGAATTTTGGAGAATGATCTGGGCTAGAGCTGAATTTTAGAGCCATTATTGCATAGGTCGTCCCTTCAGACTGCTTTCAAGGACCTTTTTTATTTTATAGTCTTAGTCTAGTTCTCGGAGCGTAGTGTTTCTACCTCATTAACTATTGTGGAGCAGGCAGCACAAAGGGAAAGACTCAAAGACTCACTGAAGTGTTTAGTCACCTGTGTGATGGGCTGTGCTTTGCCAGGATCATAGAATAGGAAGAACAGCATGCCAGAAATTACCTTAAGGTCACCTGATCCAAGATGACTGCCTGCTCTCTGTTAAA
>NW_011494755.1:2044638-2053413 GCF_000754665.1 Bison bison bison
CTCTGTTAAATCCTTTGGTTTTTCTTTTTTTATTATTGTGGTAAAATATACATAACTTCATTTTCCCTGGTAGCTCAGCGGTCAAGAATCCACTTCTAATGTGGGAGGCGCCAGTTCCGTCCCTGGGTTGGAAAGATCCCCTGGAGAAGGAAATGACAACTCACTCCAGTATTCTTGCCTGGAAAATCCCATGGACAAGGGAGTCTGGCAGGCTACAGTCCATGGGGTTGCAAAAGAGTCAGACACCACTGAGCAACTGAGCACACACACACATACACACATACATAACTTAGAATTTATTATTTTGACTATTTTTAAATGTACAGTTAAATCCATTTACTTTTAATCTACTCTTCCTCGCCACCTGTATATACCGCATGCTCAGTCATTACAGTGGATCAAATGGGCCCATACTTCTCCCTGGAAGTATAGCCTAAAAAAGTTGACTCTGTTTCTATTAATAGTTTTCCTTAGAATCATAAAATTTAGGAATCAGAAAAGACTTTTGAGATTAATCTAATTCATTCCTAGTGACAGGTAAGGAGACTGAGCCTCAGAGAATTTAAAGTGATAAAGAGACTTACCTGGGGTCATTAGTATTTGCTGCTGGTTTCAGTTCTCAGTACATATTCTTTGTCTATGTTTTTTTAATTGCTCAGGCTGCCCATGAAATAGCCTCTCTGATTTTAGCTTCCTCAGGCCCCATTATTATTTTTTTCTTTTGAGAATATCTCAGTTCTTTCAGGGTGAACTTGATATTTCCTAGACTTCCAACCATTCTTGTTTTTTCCTTCTTCCCTCTTTCTTAGAGTAATATATCCCATTAAACTTTAAAGAAATCCTGAAATCTGGCAGATTGCCAAAGCTTTTAAATTTATTTTTGAAATTTGTTTGCATAAGTATTAGTTCTGCATCAGACTTTCTAATCCTATGCTGTTTGCTGGGTCCTAATAGCCTCCTGGTCTCAGAGTTCTTGGAAAAGGAGGAACAGAAGCCAAGTGTTACTCTAAGGTTTGACGTTAGTTACTAGCAGACTGACTCCAAGTGTTGTTTGGGGTAAGAGAGGTAGTCTTTGAGAAAAAAATTCTGAATATATTTTCATTAATCCCTGGGAGAAGGCTGTAAGCCTAAAGTCTTTTTATCTTGAAACACAATGCCATATTCATACTCCCTCCCCACCCCTCATGCATGTTTTGTTGACTTTTCTTTTCTTCAGAGCAAAGCTAAGACCTCTGCCTTGCTCAGTGGTGTGGTAAAGGCTTCATGTGTGAAATTCAAACATTGCTTGTGAAATGAAACGTGTCCTTTTTTTTGACTAAGAGTGAGTGAAACTAAGCCAAAACTCTTACTTAAATTGAACTAAACTTGTGATGTGAAGGGGAGATGAACACAGTCCAGTAATTAGCAGACTGTTTTTCTCCCACGTAAGCAATATACACTTATTAGTTGCCAGATCTTGCCTGTGATCTACCATCTCTGGTCTCTTTATCTGATTTGAATCACCTCCTATTTGTGATTAGATTTGTCTGCTCCTTCTCACTCTCTCTTGAAATAGCAGTTCTGAAAGCACTTCAGTAGCTCAGTCATTTTAAGTTCTTAACCATGATTCTATTCCTTACGAATAGACTTCTTTTCTCTCTGGTGATTGCTCTCTACTATAGGTGTATAAAAGCTTTCCTTATCCCCCTTACAACTTGCTTCATTAATGTGATTTCCTTCTGCTAAATAACACTCTACCTGCCTCTTGGAGCCATTGAATTAAAGAGTACATTCTGTAAAGTTTCTCTCACCCTATTTTAATTTCATGTACCACATTTTTTTCTCATCTGAAACTATATTGCTTCCTGCATTTGGATTTCACAATTTTTTTTTTAAAAAGGAGATTGTCTTTTTAATTATATTTGGCCTAGTTCTCCATTGTCACTTCTTGTACCATGAGACATCTCCAGGATAACAGTCATGGTTTCTCCATCTCTTACTAGCTTCCTGTTCCCCTTCCTTTCCTTCCTACAGCTTCTCACCCTCTCCACTCTAATGCTTTGGGAAGCTACTAAAAAGTTTAAATGGCCTATGTGAAAATATGTCAGTGTCCCATTTTACCATATACGTGAAACATTTATAATTTATACTCTGCCTACATCCCAGAGGGATATGAGGTGGCCTATAACTGAAAAACACAAACACACACATACACAAAAACACGCACATGTATGTTTCCAACAGTACTGTTAAAAATGATCATAAAGGGACTTCAGGAACCATTGAAGGCCATCTGTAACACAAAGTACTTATCAAACCTAAGAAGAACGTTTCTATAAAAAGTGAAAGAAGAACATAACCTTTTAATTATGCAAGGGCTTTGCTATTTTAGACCAGTAGTGAAAGATGGTAATTGTGGTCCGAATGTTTCTCTGTAATGACGAAATGACTGATAGTATTTCTCACTTCCCCCCCTCCCCACCCCCTAGAACATTTTTTCCCAAAATTTAGAACTGAAGGGATTTTTAGTTAATCTGCAATTACTGTTATCAACTTCTTTAGTCTGACTTTTTCGTTAGCAGCTACAGTATATTGACTACCTGCTGTGTACAGGGCCAGCTACAAGTTAGAAATGTGTTATCTCATGGAGGCCCCATCGTTTGGCTGTGAAACAGTTGATATTATTTTTTGTCAGAGATGAGGAAGAAACAGTCTAAAAAGGTAAATGGATCAAGGTTATATAGGTGGTAAATGGTAGAGTGAGGGTTTGAATCCAGATCTTTTTGGATCCTCTTTCTATTACTCTATGATGCCTCTCGTTAAAGAACTGTATTGGAAAGGTTCGCCATTAACCTTAGTGTCTTTTGTTAAAGATAACAGAAACTCAATCTTTTAGTGACTGCATTGCGAGAATATATCTTAACCTCTGTCTTTTCTTCCAATTCAGTTTAATAATAGTGACTCACCTTATTTCCTGTTCTTATGCCCAGTAGCCTGCAGCTGAGTGTAGGGTTTATTGCTTTGCTTTGATCAATGCATACTTGACTTGGCAAACATGATGCAGTTCTGAAGCGAGTACCATTCGCCGTTGGTACTGTGGTGAAGCATATCCCCATGAAATGAAGTGACCTCTGTGGCACATGGACCCAGGGCCTCCCTGTCCTTGAGTCGCCAATATTCAGAGCGTGAATGTACTTCACGGTATAATTCTTTGGCTTCTACACAACTTTATTGCAGGAAGAAAACAGAAGTGTTGTGTGTACTGAAGTGATAATTCGAAACCCACATACCTATTGTTCTTTGAGTTTTTGTCTTTCATCTGTTGCTATTCTTTATTTACCAGAACTCTTTGACAACCAAATAAAACTAAAGAATAGGGACTTCCCAGGTGGTCCAGTGGCTAAGGCTGCGAACTCCCAATGCAGGGGGCTCTGGCTTGAGTCCCTGGTCAGGGAACTAGATCCCACATGCTACAGCTAAGATCCAGTATAGTCAAGTAAATAAATATTAAAAAAAAATTTAAAGAATGAAGAAAGCTAGGTTTGAGTCTTATGCCCTGATCTTTACTAGCTTCTATGGCCTTGGATGACTTATTTACCCTCTCTGGGCCTCAGTTTCCCCATCATGAGGATTAGAGATAATGTATGGTGAGCAGCTGGTACAGATCCTGGCATCGAGCAGGTGTTCAGTACAAAGAAGATGCTATTATTATTATTATAAAATGCAAAGACATACTTACGATGTAAAAGCTTGAGATTTGTTTTGTTATTGTAGTAAATAGTGTTTCCCTGTGGACTTCTTTGTACAGCTTATGTGAAACCCAAGGAAAACAGTGGAATAGTGTTTGCAATAAGGAAAGAGAGCTCTTTGTTCCCTTCAGCGGACAAAAGAAGCTCATTATCGTATCAAGTAGTGGCTGTTGCTATTGAAATGGTTTATTTGTATGTTTTTTTCTGTTTTTTCCTCTAGGGATTTATTTGTGGCTTTTCAGTAGCAACAGGTGCAGCAGCAAGACTAGTATCAGGATACGACAGCTATGGAAATATCTGTGGGCAGAAAAATGCAGAGTTGGAAGCAATACCAAACAGTGGCATGGACCACACCCATCGGAAGTGAGTAGCCTGTGCCTGAATGGTGAACACTGTGGGAACTTGAAAGGGGAGGGGGCATCCTGCTTTTTTTTTTTTTTTACTGTTATAAAGATAATATCTTACTGAATATTATTTTTATATGCTTCCTGTTGGTTTTTTTTTTAACTGTCCACTTGAATCATTTCTGGTTTTGGTCTATAAATACATTCACCAGGAAACAAAATTAGGTGCCTTGTTAAAATGGCCTACCTTGAGGTTTTAATGAGTAAATGCATGATTTGAGAGAGTTACTCTTGTACTCCTGCTCTGTTTTTCCGTTAGCCTGTAGGCTGTACATGAGTTTTAACCCAGAAAACAATATAATATTTTTCTTCCTTAGACTGCTTGATGGAAGGCAGATGGATAATGGATTTTGACACAATAAAGTTATAATGAAACATTTTGTGGTGCATCATTTATAAGTACACACTGATTTCCAATTTTATAAAAGATATATTTTCTTTGTCAGACTTTGAAATTTCATTCGGGTTTTCAAGGTTCAGGTTTTGCATTTCTTGAAATTCCTGACTTAATCACCTCTTTTCTTCAAAAGAGCTATTATTTCATTTTTACTGTCTATGGGGAAAAAGACATCTTATCAAATGTATTGTATGTATGATGTCAATATATTTGTTCCAAACTGTGTATTTATGCCCATCAAACTTTATTAGACAGGTCTAATAAATAAATACAGGTCTTTAGAATTAACCACACTAATTTTAAGGTTAGCCAATTCCATTAGTGAACTTTATAGGAGAAGGCTATTGCAAATAAAAACATTTTTTAGACTGTAGTTCTATAATATTTTGAGAGATATAATAACTCTATTTATTGTTAGATAAGTATGTTGATTAAATCTGGGCCCCTACTAAAGTAGATTAATTTGATAAATTAAAAAACTTGAAAAAACCCAAATAGTTAATCTTAAAAGATATTTCTCCATTTAATGAAGGAATAATGCAGTTCAAATAAAAATTTTTAAATAGTAATAATGAATATTTGTATAGAATGCAATAGTCAAGAAGTATATGATACCAACCTGTGGGAGGGGGGTAGCAAAGGCTTAGAGAGGTTGAAATCACCTCCCCAGAAGTCTGATGGGCAGTGGACTGTCCAAGACAGACCATGAGCTTTTCTCTTGATAGGTACCTGCGTCCCTTAACAGGAGAAGTAAAAATTGGACTTGAGAGTGTAATTTGGAGGATTATTTCATTTGTCCTTCTTTTTGTTTGCTTTATGAAATTAACACAAATTTTAGGCTTTGTGTTATTTGCTGTAGCAAATCTACCCATGTATTTTGTTTTTACTTCTCATTTTGGAACAGTTTTAGACTCACAGAGAAGTGCAAAAATAGTAGAGTTTTGCATATCTTTTTTTTTTTTTTAAGGTAGTGTCAAATATTATATACTCTTTAATGCTGACATGTACCAAACATAAGATATTACCATTTGGATAATTGAGGAGACAGGAGACAAAGGACTCTAGTTCCTTGGGTTTACTGCTCACATGCGGTCATGATCATTTTTATGGCTCCCTTTTAACTTGCTAGTAACTCCAAGCATGTTTTTATCATAAAGTTTGTGTAATTGTCAGTTCATCCGTAACCTTTTGGAGGTTCATTTGGTTAATTTTTAAGAAATATTTTACTTTATATTGGCGTATAAGTGAGTAGGAGGCACAAGAGATGTGGGAAGAGCCCTGGAGGAGGAAATGGCAATCTACCCCAGTATTCTTGCATAGAAAATTCCATGGAGAGAGGAGCCTGATGGGCTACAGTCCATGGGGTCACAAAGAGTTAGACACAATTGAACGCACGCACACACACACACACATTCACACAGGTGATTAACACTGTTGTGTTCGTTTCAGGTGTATAGCAAAGTGATGGTTATACATTGACCTGTGTCTATTCTTTTCCAGATTCTTTTCCTGTTTAGATTGTTATATAATACTGAGCAGAGTTCCATGTGCTATACAGTAGATCCTTGTTGGTTATCCATTCTAAATATAGCAGTGTGTACATGTCAGTCACAAACTCAGTCTTTAATTTCAAATCCTCAGATTATTCTATGTACATTTTGGGCTCTTGCAAAGAAAGCCTGCTTATTATTCTGAAAAAATGGTTCCTTTTCCCTGAGCGCTTAGCATAGTTGGGACACACTCATGGATAGCTGTAGGGTAATCCCTCAAGTATAGCAATGCCTTAACTTATGTATCCATGTTAGAATTTATTTTTGATCTCTACTTCTTCTTCTTTGCACATGAGCATTTTAGCCCTGAGTCATTTAAGTATTCCTGTCTGTGAAAGTGAAGGTCACTCATCATGTCCACTCTTTGCAACCCCATAGATTGTAGCCTGCCAGGCTCCTATGTCCATGGAATTCTCTAGGCAAGAATACTGGAGGGGGTAGCCATTCCCTTCTCTAGGAGATCTTCCCAACCCAGGGATTGAACCTGGATCTCCTGTACTGCAGGCAGATTCTTTACCATCTGAGCAATCAGGGAAGCCTATTTCTATCTATAAATGGTAATTTTTTATAAATGAATAGTACGGTTTTGAATGTACCTTTCTAAGGTAAGTCTATACTATTTGGATTTGAAAGGAGGTAGACAGTCTTTGTGTTTATGAGAGTCCCTTGGACTGCAAGGAGATCCAACCAGTCAATCCTAAAGGAAATCAGTCCTGAATATTCATTGGAAGGACTGATGCTGAAGCTGAAACTCCAATACTTTATCCACCTAATGCAAAGAACTGACCCATTTGAAAAGACCTTGGGAAAGATTGAAGGTGAGAGAAGGGACGACAGAGGATAATATGGTTGGATGGCATCACCGATTCAATGGACATGAGTTTGAGTAAACTCCAGGAGTTGGTGATGGACAGAAAGGCCTGGGTATGCTGCAGTCCATGGGGCTACAAAGAGTCAGACACGACTGAGCGAA
Source organism: Bison bison bison (assembly GCF_000754665.1). Lineage (NCBI taxonomy): Eukaryota > Metazoa > Chordata > Mammalia > Artiodactyla > Bovidae > Bison > Bison bison. The sequence continues at coordinate 2,051,691 of NW_011494755.1, forward strand.
CTGAACTGAACCTATACTCCATTCTCTCTCTCTTTTTTTTTTCCTGCCAAATGTATTGATTTTCTCCTTTTTCACACATACGTCTTTGGCTTTATTACAAATACCACACCCTTCTGTTCCTACAGGATTTTTTATACCTGTTTTGTCTTGACCTTGGTCATTTTCTCCCATCCCTTATCCTTAGCACCTAGTACCTGATACCTACTAGGGCCTCTACACATAGTTGTTAAATGGGTTAATGAATGAATCCTCTAAAATATTGAATATAGCTAACTTTCTTGCCTTCATGAATGTTGTTTTTTTTCCTCTCAGAAAAAAAAAAAATCCTCCTATTCTTCATGTGGCTAAATTCTATTCATCTTTCAGATCTCAGTATAAATGTTACTTCCCAGAAAGGTATTTTTTAAGCTCATGATTTAAGTTCCATTATGTCCTGTAATATGTGTAATTATACATTTATTTCATCAGTATTTGTTAAATGTTTGTCTCGTCTAAGTTTCATGAAAGCAGAGGTGAGGTCTGTTTTGTTCATGGCTATATCCTCTGTACCTGGAATGTAGTAGACACTCAAATGTTTGTTGGATGGGTAAATAAACTTATTTATTTTTGAATATGTTCTTAGTGAATTAGAATCTGAGGATCTGAGTATTTTAAGGTTATTCATGCATTTTGCTGACTTGTCTTTCTGTAAAGTCTGTTCTATTTACATTCCCACTGATAGTGTCTGAGATTGCTTTATCTTTGCTAGTATTTTTAGTTTTTGTACAAATTTGATTCAACCACAGAATGGTATTTTATAGTTTTATTTGCATGCCTTTGATTATTCATGAGTGTGAAACCACCGCTGCCCACCGCCCACCGCCCCCCCCCCATATGTTTGTTGGCCTCTCCTGAAGACCTTTGTGCCAGCACATCTATTCTTGGTCTTCTTATCTCTAATCCTCTCCATCCTTTATACTGTGATAGGATTAAGTTCTTTAAAGCCCTTTTTACTGTCATTTCCCTGCTCAAGAGCCTTTCCTTCTGTGTTGTTACCTATTGAAAATGAGCCCACTCAGCCCTGGCATGACCTGGACCCCATGTACCTCTGCAATCTCCCCTCACTGTTTCTCAGTGCAGTGGTGCCACTCTCTGTAATATTCAGTTGATTCAGCCTCTGTGCTGTATACCTCTCTGCCAGTCTGAATTCTTGAAAGAACAGTTCAGGTCAGTCGCTCAATTGTGTCCTACTCTTTGTGACCCCATGAATCGCAGCACACCAGGCCTCCCTGTCCATCACCAACTCCCGGAGTTCACTCAGACTCACGTCCATCGAGTCAGTGATGCCATCCAGCCATCTCATCCTCTGTCGTCCCCTTCTCCTCCTGCCTCCAATCCCTCCCAGCATCAGAGTCATTTCCAATGAGTCAACTCTTCGAATGAGGTGGCCAAAGTACTTTCAGCTTTAGCATCATTCCTTCCAAAGAAATCCCAGGGCTGATCTCCTTCAGAATGGACTGGTTGGATCTCCTTGCAGTCCAAGGGACTCTCAAGAGTCTTCTCCAACACCACAGTTCAAAAGCATCAATTCTTTGGCGCTCAGCTTTCTTCACAGTCCAACTCTCACATCCATACATGACCACTGGAAAAACCATAGCCTTGACTAGATGGACCTTTGTTGGCAAAGTAATGTCTCTGCTTTTGAATATGCTATCTAGGTTGGTCATAACTTTTCCAAGGAGTA
>NW_011494755.1:2054013-2142938 GCF_000754665.1 Bison bison bison
CTAGCTTTGTTTGTAGTGATGCTGTCTAAGGCCCACTTGACTTCACATTCTAGGATGTCTGGCTCTAGGTGAGTGATCACACCATCATGGTTATTTTGGTCGTGAAGAGCTTTTTTGTATAGTTCTTCTATGTATTCTTGCCACCTCTTCTTAATATCTTCTGCTTCTGTTAGGTCCATACCATTTCTGTCCTTTATCGAGCCCGTCTTTGCATGAAATGTCCCCTTGGTATCTCTAATTTTCTTGAAGAGATCACAGTCTTTCATATTCTGTTGTTTTCCTCTATTTCTTTACATTGATCGCTGAGAAAGGCTTTCTTATCTCTTCTTGCTATTCTTTGGAACTCTGCATTCAGATGCTTTTATCTTTTGTTTTCTCCTTTGCTTTGCTCTTCTTTCTTTTCACAGCTATTTGTAAGGCCTCCCCAGACAGCCATTTTGCTTTTTTGCATTTCTTTTCCATGGGATGGTCTTGATCCCTGTCTCCTGTACAATGTCATGAACCTCAGTCCATAGTTCATCAGGCACTCTATCTATCAGATCTAGGCCCTTAAATCTATTTCTCAGTCCACTGTATAATCATAAGGGATTTGATTTAGGTCATACCTGAATGGTCTAGTGGTTTTCCCTACTTTCTTCAATTTCAGTCTGAATCTGGCAATAAGGAGTTCATGATCTGAGCCACAGTCAGCACCTGGTCTTGTTTTTGCTGTCTGTATAGAGCTTCTCCATCTTTGGCTGCAAAGAATATAATCAATCTGATTTCGGTGTTGACCATCTGGTGATGTCCATGTGTAAAGTCTTTTCTTGTGTTGTTGGAAGAGAGTGTTTGCTATGACCAGTGCATTTTATTGGCAAAACTCTATTAGTCTTTGCCCTGCTTCATTCCACACTCCAAGGCCAAATTTGCCTGTTACTCCAGGTGTTTCTTGACTTCCTACTTTTGCATTCCAGTCCCCTATAATGAAAAGGACATCTTTTTGGGGTGTTAGTTCTAAAAGGTCTTGTAGGCCTTCATAGAACCATTCCACTTCAGCTTCTTCAGCGTTACTGGTTGGGGCATAGACTTGGATTACTGTGATATTGAATGGTTTGCCTTGGAAATGAACAGAGATCATTCTGTCGTTTTTGAGATTGCATCCAAGTACTGCATTTTGGACTGTTTTGTTGACCATGATGGCCACTCCATTTCTTCTGAGGGATTCCTGCCCACAGTAGTAGATATAATGATCATCTGAGTTAAATTCACCCATTCCAGTCCATTTCAGTTCACTGATTCCCTGAATGTCGACGTTCACTCTTGCCATTGCCTGTTTGACCACTTCCAATTTGCCTTGATTCATGGACCTGACATTCCAGGTTCCTATGCAATATTGCTTTTTACAGCATCGGATCTTGATTCTATCACCAGTCACATCCACAACTGGGTGTTGTTTTTGCTTTGTCTCCATCCCTTCATTCTTTCTGGAGTTATTTCTCCACTGATCTCCAGTAGCATATTGGGCACCTACTGACCTGGGGAGTTCCTCTTTCAGTATCCAATATTTTGCCTTTTCATACTGTTCATGGGGTTCTCAAGGCAAGAATACTGAAGTGGTTTGCCATTCCCTTCTCCAGTGGACCACAGTGTGTCAGACCTGTCCACCATAACCCACCCATCTTGGGTGGCCCCACAGGGCATGGCTTAGTTTCATTGAGTTAGACAAGGCTGTGGTCCTAGTGTGATTAGACTGACTAGTTTTCTGTGATTATGGTTTCAGTGTGTCTGCCCTCTGATTCCCTCCCTCTTGCAACACCTACCATGTTACTTGGGTATATACCCTCTCTATGGAATATTTCAAAGCTACCTTTATCCCAGAACTTTATTTTGGATTTCTGTTGCCTTAAAGTTGTTGTCTAATAATATGGTGCTACTCATCTGCCTATATTTTGATCAGTTGCTAGATAACAATATTTGCATAAACATAATGGCTTACAACAGGAGATATTTATCATGTCACAGTTCCTGTGGGTCAGGAATCTGGATGCGGCTTTTCCGGACTCTTGCTTCAGTCTTTTACAAGGTTGCCACAAGTTGTTGATTAGAGCTGGGGTTCTCCTGGGGAAGTTCCCCTACCAAGCTCAGGTGGTTGTTGGCAGCACGCACTCCTCAATGATTGTTAAACCAAGAGCCTTAACTCTTTACTGGCTATCAGCCAAAGGCTACCTTCAGTGCTTGCTACATGGGCCTCTCCATATGGCAGCTTACTTCAAAGCCAACAGGAGAGGATGTCAATACAGAGAGATAAAGACAAGAGAGTCTGTTAGCAAGATGGAAGTTACAATATTATATAATGTCACTGTGCAAGTGATAACCCCTTACCTTTGCCATATTCTACTGGTTAGAAGCAAGTCACAGGCCACACCCAAATTTAACGGGAGGATTTTGAATTATAGGAGGTAGGCGTAATTAGGGCCTCTTAGAGTCTGAAAGCCACACTGCCCAGCTCTGTCTCCCTGGAGCACAATGTTTTGTATGACTCCCAAATTTCAGTACTCAAGAGTTATTTCATAGGGGCTTGTTGAATTACAATAAAATAGGAAGGAAGGAAGTTTAAGAGGGACATGAGAAATAGAATGCCTTTGACCTATTCTAACCAGGAAATTTAAAATGCTAAAATGACTATAAGAATTCTATTTGTAGTAAAAAGTTTATATTTTATTTATTTATTTTTATCATTTTAATTTATGTGTTCTTTTCTCTCCAAATAGTATTTACTGTAGTAATAAAGATGTATAGGAACATGGCAGACAATATTTTATGAGATACTGGAATGCCTCAACTTCAAATGGATTATGTCCCAAAGTTAATTTTTAAGTCAGTTGGATGAAATGTGTAAAATTTTTCTGCATAGAAACAATGCTATAAATAAGACTCTGAGGCTGGGTCAACCTGGAAAAGCTCATTTATCTTAGAACCATAAAGTGCCAGAGATGAAAGGGATCTTTAAGATTATCTAGTGGGTAACCTCCTTAAAGCATCACATCAAATACACGTGAGCACCAACGAAGGCCCAGAGAAGAAAGTGGTTTGTATTTATAGCTGAGCTCTGGTGGTAATCGTCCTATAAAGCATGGGCATGGCTTATAGCCAAAAAAAATTTTTTGGTAGAAAAGATTAAGGTAGTAATAATATATTTTGAATAGATTGATGATTCCAAAAAACGTATCTCTTCTGCCGCATTCTACATTGCCTATCATTTTCAAAACCAGAAAGCTAGTCTTAGAGTGTATGTGTCAATTTTTAGACAGAGAGAATCATTATTTTTATAGTAAGTGTTCCCAGAAAAGAAGCCCCCATCTTCCATACCAAATTGAATAAAGCAGAGATGCTTCTAGTTCTAAGATACCTGGATTAGTATATATGAGGACTATATGGTGCAAAGCATCTTGCTCTTTTGACCCCTGGTAAGATGATTGGGCAAAGAAGGCAATAGCACCCCACTCCAGTCCTCTTGCCTGGAGAATCCCATGGACGGAGGAGCCTGGTAGGCTGCAGTCCATGGGGTCGCACAGAGTTGGACACGACTGAAACGACTTAGCAGCAGCAGCAGCAGCAGCAGCAGCAAGATGATTGGGGAGGCATTGTGTTTTCACCATGGATACTCCCTTTTTCTGGGTGCCTGGGATGGGGCAGACTGTAGCAAGGTGGCAGTGCTCTTAGTCTACATAGGCTATTACGACGCCAAGTGAGGGTATGTAGGGAATTGCTTTTAATCATTTCGATATAGGCATTTTATTATTAATAGGACTCTGTTCTCCATTCTGCAGACAATCCTAACACACAGCTTAGTGTCCACTTTCTTTGTTACTCTAAGAAAGTTTCCCAGTATATCTCACTTATCAATATTGATTTTTCTGCAGAGGTTCTGAAGGTGTATTTTTTGCACCAATCTAACTTCCTTCTTTATCTTTTTGGCTTTTCTGTAAGGAATCCATTAGTCCCTATTGCTGATAAAGGCTCTGTGGTCCTAAAATGCCTCTCAGATTTCAGATAAATCAGTGCTAACAAGATGTACAGGAAGTAGGCTTCCGAGGAGGTTGATGGCATGCATGTGTGAGTAAAATCTATCAGGGGCATTTTGCTTGAGACCTTTTTCAATTACCTGCATAACCTTTAGCAGGGTATCTAGTGTGAGTTTTTCTTCTTTTCTTTAACTGTCTCATCTCTCAGAAATTCACAGCTTAAAATGTTTTTGCTGTAAGGGCCCTTGAGATCACTGAGCCCCTTCGTTTTGTAGGCGAAGAAACTGGAGTCTAGGAAACGTCAGTGAACTGACGAAGACAGTGATAGCAGGACTAGCCTTCCACTCCATGCTTAGTCTAGTGCTCTTTGCATTATATGCTACACTCTGGTAAGCTACACAGTGATTCCCTTTCTCACCTTTTTTGCTTTTGGGGCCTCTCACTTCTAGCGTTTAAAGATGAAGGAAACTTTTAGTAGAACATGTAAAGAAGGACAGGTTATATAAATCAATAAAGTTATAACTAAAGAAACTTCGAAAGGAACCAAAATACCTATACAATCTCTGGAGGCTTTGAATAATTTGCAGGCAATCTTTATGTGTTTCTTTTTCTGTCAGATAAAGAATATGAATTTTAATGATGAAATGCATTATATTTATTTCACATTTGGACATTTTTTACCATTTGTATATGTTTTAAATATTCATTGAAAAACAGGTAGTTTAAAGCTGATGTTACTCTCTTGTAAGATAATTGACTGTTTAATAGGCAATAGTCTTATTTTAAAGAAACTCTAACTTTATAATCTCTACATGAATACAGAACAGGACTTTAACGGCCACTGATTACCTTCTCTAAAGCTCAGAATTCTATAGGCTTAGTGTCTAGTTTCGGAGAAGGCAATGGCAACCCACTCCAGTACTCTTGCCTGGAAAATCCCATGGATGGAGGAGCCTGGTAGGCTGCAGTCCATGGGATCTCAAAGAGTCAGACAGACACGACTGAGTGACTTCACTTTCACTTTTCACTTTCATGCATTGGAGAAGGAAATGGCAACCCACTCCAGTGTTCTTGCCTGGAGAATCCCATGGACAGAGGAGCCTGGTGAGGTGCCATCTATGGGGTCACACAGAGTTGGACACAACTGAAGTGACTTAGCAGCAGCAGCAGCAGCAGTAGCAGTATCTAGTTTAGTCCACCCCATGATTGCTAACTGGCTTATTAACTTTTTTTCCCCTCTTGTTTCTTTTTTTTTTAATTGAAGTATTGTTGATGTAGTCTTCCCAGGTGGCTCAGTGGTAAAGAATCCACCTGCCAAGCAGGAGATGTGTGTTCCGTCCCTGGGTCAGAAAGATCCCCTGGAGAAGGAAACGGCAAACCATTCCAGTATTCTTGCCTGGGAATTTCCATAGACAGAGGAGGCTGTCAGGCTATATAGTCCACGGGGTCACAAAGAGTCGGACACGACTTAGTGACTAAACAGCAGCAGCAGCAGCATGGTCGATGTGCAGTCCTGTATAAAGCTTATTAACTTTTATAAAGGCTTATTTATTATTTAGGGGATTGGTAGTGATATTATACCCATATGCAGAATGTGTTTACTCTTTACGCATGAGCAGATTGCCAGGCTTTCTAGGTCTATACTATGCTATATAACCATATATTTTAGGAAGAACTTTATAAAAAATTATAAAACATACCTCTTTGAAGATTTTTTTAAAGAGTTATCAAACCTCATTGATCGTTCATACCTGTTTCTGTTTGGGAAAAACATAGAAAAGTAAAGATAAAATTTGCCAGAATACTCACTTTGAGGATCCTTTTATCAGCTCTGTGTAGCTCTTCATGTTTATATGACTGAGACGTACTTCTCTTCCTCTCAATGACTTAAATCAAATTACTGGCTACTAAATGATTATCCTTCACCAGTCTCTAAAATTCTATTATTTTATTAGTCCTCAGCAAACGTTTGTTGAAAATCTACTGTGTTCTAGAAACCTTTATTAAGAACAAAATAGGAAACAACCTAAATGCCTGGAAAAAAAAGATTTGATTAAATTGATTCACTAATGAATTATATTTCTTGAGCATCAACTTGGGGCTAAGCTTTGGAGATTATACTCTTGATAAAAGCAGGCACACTTTTATCTCATGGAAATTACAGTCTAGTGGAGAAAACAGAACTTAAAATCATCAGATAATCACAAATATTATTACAGCTATCAAAAGTGTTATAAAAGGTGAGATATAAGGGTATCAAAGACGTTATTACAGGAGGACCTGACCCAGCCTGAATACTATGGAACGGTAGAAATGATGGTACAGAATTCCATCCATTGACATGGAATAGCCACATAATGGAATTAAGGGAAAGATAAAATTATAAATTAGTATTTATCTTGTGATTTAAATATATATATAGTATATATAATACATGTACAAAGTATAGAATGACATGAAAATATTAATAGTATGCTTAACTGTTGAGTTATGGATCTTTTAAAATTTCTTTTATATTTATTTCTTTTTTCCCTAAGTTTTCTACAATTAATATATATTGTTTGGACAATTAAAAAACAATTAGAGTTAAAACAAAAAAAAGGTCATTCACAGTCCCTGTCTTAAGAGCTTTCATCCTAGTGAGGAAGACAAAATGCACAGACACACTGGCGGTGCAATGCGGGACAGCCTAGGGAAGTTTTGTATATCGAGAGCTGGGTGACTTCAGTTTCCTTGGTTCCTAACTGCAGGCTGGTGGGGACAGGAAGGCAATTTGATGGTAGCCCTGGGACACCACTGTGTTCAGTTCTGTTGCTTCTGTAACAAATTGCTATAAACTAAGTCCAGTTGAGCTATTCCAAATCCTGAAAGATGATGCTGTGAAAGTGCTGCACTCAATATGCCAGCAAATCTGGAAAACTCAGCAGTGGCCACAGGACTGGAAAAGGTCAGTTTTCATCCCAATCCCAAAGAAAGGCAATGCCAAAGAATGCTCAAACTACCACACAATTGCACTCATCTCACACGCTAGTAAAGTAATGCTCAAAATTCTCCAAGCCAGGCTTCAGCAATATGTGAACTGTGAACTTCCTGATGTTCAAGCTGGTTTTAGAAAAGGCAGAGGAACCAGAGATCAAATTGCCAACATCCACTGGATCATGGAAAAAGCAAGAGAGTTCCAGAAAAGCATCAATTTCTGCTTTATTGACTATGCCAAAGCCTTTGCCTGTGTGGATCACAATAAACTGTGGAAAATTCTGAAAGAGATGGGAATACCAGACCATTCTGAAGGAGATCAGCCCTGGGATTTCTTTGGAAGGAATGATGCTGAAGCTGAAACTCCAGTACTTTGGCCACCTCATGCGAAGAGTTGACTCATTGGAAAAGACTCTGATGCTGGGAGGGATTGGGGGCAGGAGGAGAAGGGGACGACAGAGGATGAGATGGCTGGATGGCATCACTGACTCGATGGACGTGAGTCTGAGTGAACTCCGGGAGTTGGTGATGGACAGGGAGGCCTGGCGTGCTGCGATTCATGGGGTTGCAAAGAGTCGAACACGACTGAGCGACTGATCTGATCTGATCTGAAGTGCCTTAAAACAGCAAAGTTCTCTAAATCCAAATTCTGTTCACAGCATGGTTCAGCTGGTTCTCTGCCCCAGGTTTCACAAGGCTGAAATCAGAGGTTTGGCAGGGCTGTGTTTCTCACTAGAGGCTCTTGGGAGTCAGTCTTCTTTCAAGCTCATTCAGGCTGTTGGCTGAGTTCAGTTTCATGTGGCTGTAGGATGAGGTTGCATTTCCTTGCTGGCTATCAGCCTGGGGTCATTCTCAGCTTCTAGAGGTAACCTGTGTATTCTATTGCCTGTATTCTGTGGTTCATGGTCCTTTTCCTTTAACAGCCGTGGGTCAGAGCTTCTTAGGCTTCAGTCTCTCTGACTTCCCCTTTGCTAGTGTTGCATCTTAGTTCTAGATTGTCCATGTGGGTTGGCAAATGTCTCAGCCAATGATTCAGGGTTCAGGAACAGAGTCATTTAAAGTAAGGGTTTTAGACCCCCAGTTAGGTGAGTTGGGGTTTCAAAGCAGGACTTGCATTCTAGCAGGTGAAGTCAGATAAAGGAGATCTGTGGAAGGAGGGCACACATAGTGATAGTGGGCAGGTGAAAGCCAATGATAGATGGTCACATGCAGTCTGAGCCAAGAGGTAGTTTCAGGAGCCCATCTGTGGTGAGGATGGTATTCCAGTTAGAGTGCCCAACCTGTTCTTGTTGGCTGAAGAACATCATCTACAGGTTGGGGCTCTGCAGGCCAGCCTGAAGCCTGGTGAAAACTGGTTCACACAGTAAAGAGCTTACTGCTCTGTCTTGCTGAGTTGTGGCTCAGGACAGAGGTAGTACATTTGTCTGCTGTGCTGAGTTTTGTTTACAGAGTGTCCAGGGTATTAAGAGCAGCCCAATAGATATCTGCTCATTCCCACACTTAGGGATAACTTTGAACAAATGGACATACTTTGAGCATTTGATAAGTTTGCCTTTGTTTAGAGGGAAAGCACTCTCCCCTCTGCCCTTCTGTCAAGTGCTCTCTGACTCCAGCATTAGCCTACCACCTGTCCTAGTTTGGCTCAACATGGAAAAGAACAGCCTAGTTAGATACCTGGGCTTTCCAGGTGGCTCAGTGATAAAGAACCTACCTGCCAATGCAAGAGACGTGGGTTTGATCCCTGGGTCGTGAAGATCCCCTGGTGGAGGAAATGACAACCCACTCCAGTATTCTTGCCTGGAAAATCTCATGGGCAGAGGAGCCTGCAATGTTAAAGAAGCCCTTCAGTCCATAGAGTCACAAAGTGTTGGACACAACTGAGAAGCTGAGCACACATGCATAGATACTTCACTTAAACCTGCATTTGTGGACTCATTTGCCCACAAGTTTACAAGCATTTGGAAACAGTAACATTTATGGTGTTATATGGAAATTTATGGCAGAAAGTGAAGAGGAACTCAAAAGCCTCTTGATGAAAGTGAAAGTGGAGAGTGAAAAAGTTGGCTTAAAGCTCAACATTCAGAAAACGAAGATCATGGCATCCGGTCCCATCACTTCATGAGAAATAGATGGGGAAACAGTGGAAACAGTGTCAGACTTTATTTTTCTGGGCTCCAAAATCACTGCAGATGGTGACTGCAGCCATGAAAATAAAAGACACTTACTCCTTGGAAGGAAAATTATGACCAACCTAGATAGCATATTCAAAAGCAGAGACGTTACTTTGCCAACAAAGGTTTGTCTAGTTAAGGCTGTGGTTTTTCCTGTGGTCATGTATGGATGTGAGAGTTGGACTGTGAAGAAGGCTGAGCGCCAAAGAATTGATGCTTTTGCACTGTGGTGTTGGAGAAGACTCGTGAGAGTCCCTTGGACTGCAAGGAGATCCAACCAGTCCATTCTGAAGGAGATCAGCCCTGGGATTTCTTTGGAAGGAATGATGCTAAAGCTGAACCTCCAGTACTTTGGCCACCTCACTGGAAGAGTTGACTCATTGGAAAAGACTCTGATGCTGGTGAGAGAGTCAGTTCCTAGGCAGGTTGATAGGGAGTCTAGGGGTCCCCAAGGAGAGAAGGGTCTGGAATTCTCAAGGAGGAAGAAAGGACAAACTTTTTTTTCCTTCTCTACATTCCTTAGGATTATATAACAATAATGTATCCTGCCTAAGTACAGTCTTTGGATTCAACCTTCTGTTATCTTAAAAATGTAAATTATGGGAGTAGGTCTAATGAGGTCTTTACAACCTCCAGATATTCTTTGGATTATATAACTTCATTGTTAACACTAGCAAGCAGGTACTCTTTCTGCCCCCTTCTGATGCCCTTGTCAGAAGCTTTCTCTATCTCCTTTATACTTTAATAAAACTTTATTACACAAAAGCTCTGAGCGATCAAGCCTCGTCTCTGGCCCCGGATTGAATTCTTCTTCTCCGGGGGCCAAGAATCCCGGTGTATTCGTGTGATTCAACAACAACCTTTCACTGGGAGGGATTGGGGGCAGGAGGAGAAGGGGACGACAGAGGATGAGATGGCTGGATGGCATCACTGACTTGATGGACATGAGTCTGAGTGAACTCCAGGAGTTGGTGATGGACAGGGAGGCCTGGCGTGCTGCAATTCACGGGGTCACAAAGAGTCGGACACGACTGAGCAACTGATCTGATCTGATCTGATGGAAATTTATTGTATTATTTGTGCCATTTTCCCCCCAAATTTTTCATTTTTTTCTCTCATGGAAAATGTTAGTTATAAAAACAATAACTATGTTTTCAGAAGACAAATTTATCAGGCATCTTTGGAAAATATTTTTTGTCATTTCATGACTGCAGACTCTTGAGCCTGAATTTCTAAAACACTTTTTACAAAGTTACGTCTGTATTGCTAGTGAACTTCTATCTCTAGGATAATACTTGCTCTGGATAATACTGCTAGGCATTTGAAAGAAGAGATCCAGTTGCATGCTATAGGAAATTTAGGACTTGAAATGTTGAGCAGATTCTAAATAAGGAAGTAAAAAGCCACTTAACAGAATTAGATGACAGGCATGCACCTGGGAATGGGAGGGATGGTTGGTTTCTCTGTGTGTTCCCTGCCTAAGTTGTACACTTGACATGTCTAATTAAAACAACTGATTGCGCATGCCAACACAGGAGTCTTACTACTTGGGCTGGTTCCAGGTTAACCAGGCAGCTGTAAAGGTTCTTTGTCATTTTGTCATTGTCTATAGGCTTATAGGGGAATGGCTATCCACTCTGGTATTCTTACCTGGAGAATTCCATGGACAGAAGAGCCTGGCAGTCCATGGCTGGCTGGCAGGCCACAGTCCATGGCTTCGCAGAGAGTCAGACATGACTGGGTGTCTGACACTTTCACTTTTCACTTTCACATAGGCTTATAGGTGTGACCTTTGTAATTTGCTTAGGTAATTATTAAACATTTCAACTATGAGTTTTATAGTCATCGATTTGCCACCTATTTATGTTTATCTGGTTGTGGGTGTTGAGGGCAGCTGAGAAGTTAGAAGATACACTGTCCACACATGACCACCCTCACTTCTGACACTATGTACAAATTCAGGGGTCCACAAGACCAAGCTTAGGTTCGATAGCTTTCCAGAAAACCTCATAGAACTCGCTGGAATCTGTTACAGTTACAATTTATTACAAAACTATTAGGAAAAGCAAACAGATTTTAAGAGAAGCGAACAAGAGAAACTCTACTATTGTTCTCCCCCCTTGGAGTCAGGGCATGTTTCTTGCCTGGCACTGATTGTGATAATATACATGAAACTATTGCCAGCTGGGAAGCTCACCGAAGCTTCAGTCTTCAGAATTTTATTAGGGCTCCATTATGCAAGCATGATTCATTGGCTAGGTAGCTGACGCAGTTTCAGTCCCTCTGGGCAGGTTGATACCATATGATCCAGAACTCCTGGTCTACATAACATTGCTAATCTTTCTCTGGGTGGTCAGCTTCTACCTTAAATCCTGTCTGGTGTGGGCTGCCTCCAGCCTTCACACTGTTAGACTACCTGTCATGATTGAAATTTCAGGCGAATAAAGACACTCCTACAAGGCTTAGAGATTAAATGTTTCAAAAGTCCAGGGCAAAGTCCAGACCTCTTTCTGAGTAGAAGTTAAATTTGTTACTACCCACTCAGACTCTTTACGTTGGATTTTGTAAAATGTATTTTTCACGATGAAATTTAAAGTATGTTATGGTCTTATCTTACGTATAATAATTTACCCATTTTAATTGTATAGTTTTGGTAACTGCATGCAGTCGCGTGCCCTCTATCATAATCCATACTACTTTTGCCCCCACAGTCCTTGCCCTCCAACAACCACTGATCTGTTTTCTGTCACTATAGTTTTTTGGTTTTTTTTTTTCTTATTTTAATATTATTTATTTGGCTGCACAGGAGTCTTAGTTGTGGCAAGGCAGAGTCTTCAGTTGCAGCATGTAGAATCTACTTCCCTAATCAGGGATTGAACTCAGGCCGCCTGCCTTGGGAGTGCAGAGTCTTAGCCACTGGACCACCAGGGAAGTCCCGCTTGTCAGTATAGTTTTGCTTTTTCTAGATTTTCTTATATACATGGAGTTGTACAATGTGTAGTATTTTGTGTCTCACTTTTTTTCCATGTAGCATAATGTGAGTCATCCATTTGTCAAATGTATTAATAGTTTTGTTTTTTAATTCCTGAGTAGTATTTCATTGTGTGGATATATCATGTTTTGTTTATCTGTTCACCAATTTTTAGATATGTGGGTTTTTCCATGCTTAAAATTATTTTTTTTTCCTATTGTGAATAAGTTTTTTTAAAATGTGTGTACATGATGTTGTATGAAGATCTATTTTATTTCTCTTGGATAGATACCTAGGATTGGTATTGCTGAGTCATATGACTCACAGTCATATGAGCCTATGTTTAACTTTATAAGAAATTAACAAACTATTTTACTAGGAAAGGAAGAGATTTACAGCTGCTCCATCTCCTCACTTTGTAATCAGTCTTTAATCTTAACTATTCTAGGATATGTGTATTGGTATCTTACTGTGGTTTTAATTCTTATAATGTCTAGTGACTGATGACGTTGAGCGATTTTTTTTAAGTGCTAGTTGACCATCCATATATCTTCGTTTGCAAAACATTTATTTAAATCATTTACACATTTTAAAATAAATTGGTTTGTTTTAAGAAATTGAGAGTTCTTTATATATTCTAGATAAAAGAACTTTCTTGGGAGTGTTCTGTAAATATTTCTCTAATATGAGGTTTGCCTTTTCATTTTCTTAATGGTGTCTTTTGACAAATAAAAGTTTTTAATTTTGCTGATGTTGAATTTATCCATGACATAAATTTTAAAAACATCACTTGAGAATGTGTCATTTAATGGTTCATGCGTTTTGTGTTATAAGGAATCATCACTGTACCTCAGCGTCACAAAGATTTTTTTTTCTGTTTTCTTCTAGAAGTTTTTTTATTTAGAGCTTATGTTTAATGTTTGTGTACAGTATGAAGAGGTCAAGGTATGTTTGTTTGTTTTTCCCATATAAATATCCAGTTATTCCAGCAGCACTTATTGAAAAGACTGTTTTCCCCATTGAATTACCTTGTCTTGCTTGTCAAAAATAGATTTCATTTTAAGTCTGAGGGCATGAAGGAAGTTGATGGAGTTTCTAGTAGCGGCAGTCTATTTAAAACTAAACAAAATAGGGATGTCACTTTTTTATCGTATTGTTTTATAAATAATTGCAACAAATCATATAAAAGAGATAAGTGAAGTATGTGTAGGTCAGTAGAGCGACTGACACTGTTTGTCAGTGACAACGGACTGTAACTGGAAGGTTTAGGAGATTCAAGAAAATCACATCTTGAGATGCTTAAATCACAGGTTATAAAACATATACCTAACTGAATTCAGCCATTTATTTTATCTGTAGACAAAAATGTAATGAAAAAGATAACATTAAATTATTATTTTATTTAAAAAACTTGCAAGATATATAAAAATAATAAGAGAAATATAATCTACTTCTAGTTGAGTAGTCTTAATATGATAAAGATGACAATACTCACAAAGTTAATGTATAGATTTAATATAATACCAGTTAAAGATCCCAATAGGATGTTGAATTGAATTTGATTGATAGTATAAATCACACAGTAAAGGAGCAGGCAAGAACTTCAGGGGAGGCAAATGTTTTAAAAAATTATTCTCATTCATAAAATTAATATTTGAGAGGATCAGAATTAGTACATACATTGTAAGGTAATTAAATGAAGATAAAAGATCAGGCCCCCACACTATGGAAGTAAAGAAGAGATTAGACTGGAAATCTAGGTTAAGTGTAGTTACTAAAGTTGATCACCAATTTAACTATGAACTTTCTGGCTTTTGAAGACAGAAAGGGAAACTCAGAGGTTTTACCAGAAGTTGCGGTTCAAAGGCCTTTGGGCAGACACTATTAGTCACTTAGGTGGCCTGGGAATAAGACAACAGGGAATATTGGACACTTTGAACTTTATATATGTGTACCTGTATATAGGAGAAGAAGAAGTGGCTAATTGGTTTTCAATTGCTAATTGATTCTTGGCACTTGGGTACATGGACTCAGTGATACTAATTTTCCAAGAGAAGCCAGAAATTTATAAAGCACCTTTATGATCCAGTCACCTCCCAAAGACCCCTTTACCTCCTAAGACCATCCCTTTTGGAAGTTAGAATTCAGTGTATGAATTTTGGGGAGACACATTCAGACTGTAGCACCTGTCATCTACTGTTTTTTAAATACTGGCAATTGGTGTACTGGCCAAACAAAATGTGTACTCATTATCTGAGTAAGGTTTATATGTGTACAATTGTTATCATCTAATTAAGGATTGTGATGTTTAAAGAAGAACAAAGGAGTTTTTGCCATTCAAGACCAAAACCTATTCCAAAGTATATTAATAAGATTACCTGAATGTAGGTTAATAATAGTAATAGAAACAAAATAGAAATATCAGAAATAAACTCATAGTGGTTTAATATGTGAGAAATCAGTGTTTAATAAAAAAAAAGCACTGTTGAATGATAATATGAAGAAAGCTACATTTAAATCTATTTTAATCTCATACCATGCATAATAAATTTCAGATGAATTAAATATTTTTCCTTTATCTATTTTTAATTGAAGGATAATTACAGTATTGTGTTGGTTTCTGCCAAACATCAACATGGATCAGCCATAAGATGAGTTAAATATTTTTTAAACAAACATTTAAAACGTTTCTACCTTTATTATGGAGAAGAGATCATTTATCCATTGTTGAAGCAATAAAGAAATAAATTAGTACCAAGGTAATCATGTATAATTATCAAAAACTTTGGTTCTCTAATATAGAGAAAAAAGCAATGCAATGAGAATAATATTTATAGATTTTCTCTGATAGGTAAGATTTCCTGTGAAATTGTCTACCTTACTGTAAGTAGTGTTGGTTTATACTGTCACCGTGGTTGGTTTACACTAGAGAGAAAAACATGAATATGTGTGGCTTAAAGATCTTCATTTGTAGTGAAGATAATAGTAGTACCTACTTCCTAGAGTGTTTTGAAGGAATAAGTATGATACATGATGTATACTCCTTAGCACATTGCCTGGAACCATAAATGGTAACTGCTATTTATTATAATCATCTTCATTGTTGCCATCTTCCAAAACAAGTTTCAAAGTTACTTATCAAAGTTTTTAACCCAATTGGGAAAAACACAGCTATTTGAACCAACTTTACCTTTGTGTAGTTTACAAAGCACTTGCACATATTCTGTTTCATTGATTCTCACCCTGTCCCTGGGAGAGGTTTTAATTTCTTCTCAGTGGGTGTTTTCAGGATTCACTGTTCTGTAGTCCCAGCTTCATCTTTGTCATTACCCTTAAATCAATTCAACCTGATTCAAGAATTCCCCATCCTGACCACAGCCTTCTCTCCTAGCTTGTGTGTTTTTCTTCGTCCGCTAGAGTCATTCTCTGACTTCTATTTTTTTGACTCCTGTACTTTCTAAGTGCTCTTCCTTCTCTCTTTTATCCCTATTTTTTTCTGATAATGTTTTCATAATATTGTGACAATATCTGTCCCCTGTCTCTGTGTTTTTCTTTCTCAAAGATTAAAAAGAGATCTGTGATGGGCAAAGAGTTTGATTGGATATGTCTCCAAAGAAGAGAGATCAATGACCAATAAGCAAATGAAAAGATGCTCAACATCATTTGTCATGAAGGAAATGTAAATCAAACCCACAATGAGTTACCACTTCACATCCACTAGAATAGTTATAAAAAAGACACATAGTTGACAAATGTTGGCAAGAATGTGGAGAAATTGGATCCCTCTTACATACATTGTTGGTGGGAACAAAAAAAAGTGCCACCACTCTGGGAGACAGTCTGGCAATTTCTCAAAATGTTAAGCATAGAATTACAATTCATAATAGCCAAAAGGGGGAAACAGCACACATGTGCACCAACTGATGAATGGATACATAAAATGTAGTATGGAATACTATTTAGCCATCAAAAGGCACAAAGTACATATATATGCTACAACATGGACAAACCTCAAAAATATTATGCTAAAACAAAGAAGCCAACCCAGAAGACCACATTTTATGTGATTACATTCATATGAAATGTTCAGAATAGGCAAATCTGTGAAATGAAGGTAGATTAGTGGTGTCCTAAGGCTGGGGGTTAGGGAGTATAGGAGGTTTGAAAGTGGCTGCTCAACGGGTATGAGGTTTCTCCTGGGAGTGACAATATTCTAAAATTAGATTGTGATGATGGATGAACAACTTCGTAAATTACACTTTCAAATATTGAATGGGACTGTACAGTTTACAGTTTAAGCTCAATAAAGCTTAAAACTAAAAAGAAAAATAAATCTCTGGTTTTTGGCTCTTAGCAGATAGGATTTCCTCATTATGAGTACTGGAACAAGTTGATTGTGAGAACCATCCCTTTCTATAGTACTGACCATGAACTTGGGTTTAGGGGTATTCTTCTAGTTAACTAGATAAATAGAAAACTTTTCCTTGTAGCTCTTATGAAATACTTTTTAAAGACTGTTTTAATTTGCTTTCTGTCTCAGATTAGTATAAAGAACACAATATGATGTCTGACTCATGGCAATTATTTCTCCCTTTATAGGACAAATATAAGGAGAAGAAAGACACTGTAGCTAAACAGGAGGATCAGTTTTCCCCCTGTGTTTCCAGTTCCATGCCTTTGTTTTGCAATGTTGCTATCTCTTTTGGCTCTTTGCTCATCTTACTTTACTCTTAGTTTTAGTCTCTTTGGGGGCTTTTGATTAATCTGCTCAAAGCCATGAACTATGAAGTCTCTCTTCAGAAAACTACATGTGAATTTGCATACCAAATGTTGCTTACAATTTCAGGAGGATCACAAATTTCACCCAGGATAAGAATCTCAACTCCATACACTCACCTGGGTAATCTTATGCTCTCTTGTAGTGAAGTTATCATTTATATGCTGATAATTCCAAAATTTATTTCTTGTCCAGATTTCTCTGTTAGAACACTGCAGCCATCTGTCTAGGTCCAGTTCGATACTCCACAGACACCCTGACTCAAATTGTCTGAAGTTGGAACATGGTCTTTATCCCTCCATACTGAATCTGTCTTATTGAGTAGAACGAGAGCCCAAGCCAAGAATGCTTTAGCCTAAATTAGATGCTAAGTATCCTTCTTCATTTCTTCCTTTCCCTCTCTCTCTCCAGTCAGCAGGTTTTCTTGATTATGCTTACATGCTCTTGAAATCTCCTTTGCATTCCCTTTCCCACGCCAGTCCAAGTCCTCCTTTCCTGGTAGAGATTCAGTAGCCCCCTGACCAGTCTCCCTGCTTTCTCTCTTACCTTTAATTCAGTCTCTCAGTGACAGCTGGCAAACTCTCAATGGCTTCCCAGTGTCTTTAGAACAAACTCCAAACTTTCTAACATCTTTAATACCACTTGCAAGGCTCTATGTGATCTGGTTCCAGCTTACCTGTCTCTTTTGTCGCTGTGCATCTCGACCATCCCGGCCTTGCCTCTTTTCTCAGTAATGCCGTGCTGTCTCTCACTTCTTAAGCCTTTGCGTGCTCTGTTTCCTCCCTGCTGCCACCCCTGCTCTTCCACACCTTGCTAACTCTTGCTCATTCCTTAGGTCCTGGCTATAGATTTTCTTTCTTCTGGACTCCTGTTCTGACTCTCCATTCATAGCGCCCCTTTGATGCATCCTTTGCCATCCTCTTTTTTTTTTTTTTCCTGTTAAAGCATTTACACATAGTTTTGTCATTGCCTCCCTCCTTTCTGGGCTATAAATACTAGGTAGGGAGACACTTGTTTGTGTTGGTCTTATTTTTCACTGTATTGCTAGTGCTTATTTAGCCCTGCACCTGGCAGAATGTTCAATACATTTCTGTTGAATGAATGAGAGTTATTTCCTTTTACCTAAAATATCTTCATCCTTACCTTCCCTCTACTCTTGCAGCACTTGGTAAAATCTTACATGCGTACCATCCATTTATTAGTTTACAAATAAGAATGAAGCTCTTTTCTTATTCCAGGCACTATTTTAGGTACTGAGCATATAGTGATGAATTATACAGTTAAATATCTCTGTCTTCTGGGAGCTGCTACTCTAACAGTGGAGACAGATAATAAACAGTAAATAAGTAAAATTGACGTTGTGTTATTGAGTGTAAGTCCTGAAGAGAAACAAATAAAGCAAGAAAGATGGGTAAGGCACATCAGAGTAGAGAGGTGGTATTTTAGATAGGGTGTCCAGGGAAAGCTTCACTGAGAAGATGACTTAAGTGAAGGCTTGAAGCAAGTGGAGGAGCTAGCTATTGGTGTGCTGCTATCTGGGGAAAGAACCTTTCAGGCAAACAGATGTGCAAAGGCCCCATGTGAGAGTATGCCAGAGTGTTTCAGGAACAGGCCAGAGACCAGGGGGGAGTGAGGTCAGGGAAGTAAATATTCTGAGTATCAACTGCTGCTTTCATCCAATCCCTGGGCCTCCTCTTTAGTTTTTTTTTTTTTTCCCAAGCTCTCAGTGCTGTGAATTTCCCAGGAAGGACTAGGAAAATTTCTCTTAGCAGTGCCCTGTGAGTCAAGAGCTGCTGTGGTACTGGTGTAGAAGGCTGCCGTGTGGGTAACAGCTCAGTTGCTTCTTTGGAGGTTGGGGAGGTGCCCGCTTAGACATTTCTTTAACACGCACTGCCTCTTTCTCAGGATGGTTTCACCATGGCCTCTTTAGGATTGGGAAGGCAGTGGTACGTAGGACACCACAGTCGTCGGCTGCATAGGTTGGACTATCCACAGTTCACCTCAGCCCTTTTTTGTTCAGTCTGTGTCCGTGCAGTCTTGGGGACTTTATAAACATTGTACAGTTCTGTCAGCCACTACTGGGAGTTATAAATTGGAAGATAAATATCTGCTCACAGTTTGTTTTTCTCTCTGCTTTTAGCTTTTTCCCAGAACTTTGGGGGCCAGGAAAGCTGTAGTTAATTATGTTGTTACACTTAGTTGTGTTGGGTTTCACTGACCTTACTGTGCTGGCCTCATAGCTCTGTCCTTTATAACACAGCTCTTCCTGGGGTAATTGGGTTCCACCCCAGCTGGATGATTGTACTTGCCTTCCTGGCACCCCTCTACAGGAAGTAAGAGGCCTCCTCTGGGCAGACTTCCACTGTGAGTGGAGCACAGCTCTTGGGCTCTCTGCAGTCTATATTTAGCAGTTGCAGAAGCTTCTGCTCGGCTTGTCGTGTTTTCCTTTTGGTGTGACTCACTAATGGTAGCACACTCTGTGGAAGGGGGCTATAAATTGTAAATTGATATGAAGTAATAATTGGAAAAATAATCAGACTCCATTTTTATGCCCCTCTGGGGAAAACACGTGTCAGGAATCACTAAAGCAGAAGGCAACTGAAGGATTTTTTCAGCTGGCTTTCCAGTTTTAGTGCTGCAGTGCTTCCATCCTGATTAGAGAGGAGAGAAGCCAAATTTGGCAGGAGGCGGCCAACAGACCTAGTATCTGCTTGCCACCTTTTGCTCCAAAAAGCCCTGCCGCAGAGAGTTGCCATGGCAGCGGGAGGCAATTTAATGGCAAAGGCTCATCTCTGGAGCAGCACGCTGCTGGTACTCCAGCCTTCCCCTCTCTGGCCTTCAACCCAAGAGGCTGGTTATACCAGGGCATCACTGTGTTGTGGCCATTTGAAAGGATGTTGTCTAATGGAGTAGAACTGTAAGATGTGCCCGAGTCTGAGGATGGCTGCCCCTTCCATCGCCTGCCTCTCCCTGGTGTATAAGCCCTTTGATGTCCTATCCTGTAGTCCACCTTCTCAGATTATTTGCGGTTCCTTAAATATGCTCTTTCATGCTTCTGTGCTTTTACTCTGCTTCGAATGTTTACTCTGCTTCAAATGTTCCCTTCCCCATCTGTCTGGAAAATTCCTAGTCACTTTTCAAAATGTGGCTTAGCCACTGCCTCCTGCTTTGTAATGCTTCCTCTAACCCCATAACCTCTGCGGAATTATGCTATTTCCTCTGCTATCCCCATTTTGCCACAGCTCACACAGTTCTGAGATGACTCTGTATTTTTGTCTTTTCTTCTCTAGTTACTTGCATTTAAGAACAGTTTGTGTGTGTGTGTGTGTGTGTGTGTATGAATTTCATATCCCCAGGACCTAGCCCAGGAGCAGGCACATAGTAAACACTTATAATGTATGTTGAGTAAATGCAGTTTTCATATCAACCTTTTTTAAAAGTTTATTTAACTTATTTATTTTTGTTTGTTGCTGCATGTGGGCTTTCTCTAGTTGCGGTACACGGGCTTCTCATTGAGGTGGCTTCTCTTGTTGCAGAGCATGGCCTCTGTAGTTGTGGTACATGGGCTTAGTTGCTTCGTAGCATGTGGGATCACCGTGGGCCAGGGATTGAACCTGTGTCTCTTGCATTGGCAAGTGGATTCTTAACCAGTGGACCACCAGGGAAGTCCCATATCAACCTACTGAATCCTTGTCACAGGGGTGTTGCATACCATTCAGCCAACAACACCATCACATCCAAGTGGGGCTTCACCTATTTTGGGATTCCAGAGGGTTGACTCAACTTGATCCACTGATTTGATGGCTCTGTAACTCACTTGCCATTGCATCTGTTCTCACTTTCCGGTTCGAATTGGAACAGCAGCGGTGAAGAGAGCAACACCCTGGGAGTCAGTCTCCCCAGGGCTCATGTCCATGGAGCCTTTAGTTAGTTGCCCAGCTTGTAAGTCTCAGTTACTTCTTGTTGAATTAGGACGTGTGAGGACAGCCCTACATGGTCAAGCTTACTGTTTTTACCTTGCCTTATCTTCCATTAGGAAAGTACAGCAAAATGCAGGTTTAAACTAGGTTTGAATCTTCTGTGGCATCTTTATCTGCATCAGATTGTTCGCTGTTCACCTTCTTTTTCTGAGTAAGGCTTTGAAGGTCACCCCTTTCTGTGTCCTTTGTCCCTTTTCTTGCACTTTCCTGTGTTAATGCCCCTTCCTTGGCCTCAGAGCCCCATTTTCATCTTTGGTGCATCTGTTCCCTCAAGTTCACTGTGTAGGTAGATATTTTATTTAGGTATCTCTCCTTTCCTGCCCTTTAGGGATCCCTTACTATTGTATTTCAAGAATTTCTGTTTTAAATGAATTTTTCTCCCCTTTGATAATTCCCAGGAACGACCTTAATCATAATATATATTTATCTTTCTTAACCCACTGGCCTCTCTAATGTTTGCATTATAGTTCAGTTTGAACATTTTTTTTCCCTTCCCCTAACTTTTAAGTTCAAAGCTTGCTTTGGCCGCTTTACAATTCTCTTTGCAAATGTGTTCTTCTCTGGGTCATGTGATCATGCTGTGCGCGTGTTGTATAGGCCAGTGCCTGCAGGTGTCTGGGCTGTTTCATTTGTGCAGTATTTTTCTCTTGGTGCTTCTCTTCTCTCATCCCCACTTTTGCTATTTTAGTCATTCCAGCTCCTCTAAAGAATGGAAAGCTCATATCAAGCTGTTTTTAAGGTATTACTAGGTCTAGTAAAAGATTCACTGAGGATAGCAATGAAAATTTGCTTTTAACGTAATCTTATAAATTATCTTTGACAGTGGTTCTCCATCCTGAAAGGATGGGGCATAGGAGCCAAGGCACATAATTAGAGTTACCAAAGATGCTTTCTCAAAATTCATCTGCCTCATCCCCATCCCACCCATTTGCCTGGTGGCAGATGGAAGTAGGCAGTTTAAAGAAATCTTTCTAGAGTATTTTATAGCTTTTTACCTGGTATCTCTTGCCTCCTCTCGGTTGAAAAACACTCATCTGCTAATTTGTTATAAAAATCTGCCAGTGCTATGCTTATTTGAGAGTTGGTTATTTTTTTCATTTCAGAAAGATAAAACTGCCACATATAGTTCATTTTTTTTTAAGTGAAAACTGAAACGAATGTAAGGATTTATTTACCAGGCTAAGGGTATTTTCAAATTGAAAGGCACCAAAGTGCAGTTTTAATCAATCCTGAATTTGTGTGTTTAATACGTGCACTTTTCCTCCTCTGTGAATATTCAATTAAATACCAATTAGTTAAAATATAATTACTTATAGACGTGTTGCCATGGATTGGATGAACTTCAGAATGATGGCAACAATGTTCAGAGTTAATATAGAACAGTTACAATTATCAGTTGTATTTGTGAGAAATATTTTAAGAGTAGAGCAGAGTGGAAGTAGAGTTGAACTCAGAATCAGAAGGACTGTGTTGGATTTCATAACTCTGTCATCTGCCTGGTAGCTCTCCTGGATCATGTCGTTAGTCCCTAAGGTTAAGGTCTCTGTCTCATCAAGTTGGCATGAGGATCAAATAAAGTCATTAATGTGGAGTTCCCAGCACCCAGACATTGACAGAATCTAAATCTAAGGCCTAAAAATTATTTTAAACATGTGTGTGTACATGTTGTGTGTATATGCATTTGAATATGGGAAATGCATAGGCAATTAAGTTTATTGTGTTCTTAGACTATGGACCTTGGTGGCTTTTGAGTTTAATGATGTGTATGTATGTGACTATATTTCCTGAGGATACCATTTAAAGTTATTTTGGTTATATTAAATATAACATTCTATTGAAGTTATATAAAGTTCTATTGAAGCAGATTCTTCTGAACCATATACACAGGGTTAAAATGTGCAGTGTTCATTTTACAGTGTTGTAGTCATAGTAGAATTCTTCTTTCCCTGTTAATTTTTCCCCTGTGCTAGATCAGTTCTGGAGACCTGCTTAGTTCTTATCAAGGCTAATGCCCTAGCAGTCATGAATACACCTACACAGATCTTTCTTCCAGTGAAAGCTAAATACTAGTATTATAGTCCTGTTTTATGTCTATATCAGAGAAGTGTTGAATTTCGTGCCTTACTATGAAATGTAAAATTTGTGAAAGGCAAGCCAGTTCTTAATGATATGAATCACGAGCATATACTGCATGTTAGATGCTTTATGTACACTGTCAATAACATTATGACAAGCTAAAAAATACGTGGTATGCAGTTTTACAGGGAAGGAAACTGAGGCCCAGAAGGATAAATACATTCCCAAAGGTCAGAGAACTGTTAAGAAAGAAAACCAGAAAGTAAGCTCAGATTGATCTGACCCAGGTGTGGTGTAAAGCTGCTGCCCAGTATGAATCAAGGGAGTGTGCTTTAAGATATAAAAAGGTTGGGAATAAAGTGAGCACACTTCTGGCCTTGGAGGGGGACAGAAGTTTGCAGGATGATCAGATAAGTCATCTGTTCTGAAGAAGCCGTAAAAGGCACTGTCATTGACCCAGTCTAGGCCCAGCTATCTGCAAGACCCTAGAAACCTCTGGCTTTCTCTCCTTTCCCCAAGATTTTTTTCTTTCTTTTTTTTTTTTTACTGTCTTGAGATTCTCCAGATATTTCTTAAGGTGTTGTTCATCGCTTATAACCATAACGATTAACTTCTCTACCCGACCCCGGTTCTACTGTCCATCCCACCCAGCACCCCAAGCACACACATAGAAGCACACAATAGGATTGTGTGAGGATAAATGATAAATGAATAGGTATTTAAAGGATGTGATGTAGTGTCTGGTACATAGTAAGTACTCAATAAATGTTGACTATTGTTTCCATGTTAATAGTATTATTATTAGTGGTGGTGGTGGTTGGTAGTAAGTGAGTCAATGGTTCTAGAATGCCTTTCTCAAGGCCCGGCATGTTCTCTGGCCAGGGGCTGGCTTTGAGCAGTTCATTGTACCAGGTCTCAGGCGTTGGCACCTGTAAGATAAGATATACAAGACGGAGAGAGAGTTCATAAGGGAATAATTGTCTCCACACAGAGATTGCCAGGAAGTTTCTTCTGTGCACTAGATCAGACAGTGAATCCACTTCCAGGCCACAACTTTCTGCCTGACTTCTTTCCTTTAATCTATGTAGAACATTAATGGTATTGGAGTCACTAACAGAGTTACAAAAAAATTTTTTTTTTTTTTAGTTTGGTGAGTTGTGGCTTATACTTAACCTTCATGCTGGGTTCCTGATCCCCAGCGCCACTGAAGTATTCAGTGGTTACTCTACCCACAATGGCCTTCCTAGTCTACTCCCAACTTTTTTTTTCTGTTTAATTTTTTTTTTTATATCCCTTTACATTATCCATTTGAACACATATATTGACTTCTGCTTTTCAGTTTTTCTCTAATTCTTGTATTTGGTTGTATTTCCTGATTTGAATCATATTTTGTAAACAACAGAGGTTAATAGTGTGGGAAAGGTTGTTGGAAGATACATTATTTTATAAAACTTTCCATGGACCCAGTAGAGTAGAACCTAAGGCTGGAGGTTCTTTAACTCTTATCTTGGGAGAAAATATCCCTACTTGTAGTCTCTTCCTGGATCAATAATATTATTCTTTGCTTATCTCAGTTAAGAGGGTTTGGCTGTTACTTTCTTTTTGGGTAAAAAAAAATGTTTTAGTGTAATTTCTAATTAATTTTCTCTTTCCTAAAATATACATGTACAGGAAACACAAAGGATAATTTAGGATTTGGGAGTTATTTTGTTTCTGTGAAATGGACCTTTTTAGTAAACAACATTTATTATAGTTATCTCAACTCAAAAGTAATGTGCATTCGTTCTAGAAAATTAGAATTCTAAAAAGTAAAAGAAAAAAATTAAAATCACTATTCTAGCACCCAGAGATGACTGTAGTTGAACTGTTGGTGTATTTTCCTCTACTCTGCATTCAACTTTATTAAATTTTATAATGCATTTTTACAATTATATATTCTTTAGCTCAAGTTTATCTTTTTTTCAACTTTTTTACTAACATTCAGATGAATCAAAGAAACAAAACAGAGGACATAAACCTGTATCCTCTAGTGTAGAAGTGTGACAATATATTATGAACAGGAAATAATATTTTAAAAACAGCCCTTAGGGCGATTAGTTAATTACTTTGAAAATTAAAGTAACATCTTTTCCCTCTTTTCCATACACCAAAATGTATCTAAGCATAAGTAATGGGAAGTAATAGGGAGCATAAAGTGGTGAACTGATCACACAGATAAAAAAGATTTGATGACAAAGATAGAAAACTATTTCAAAATGACAATTGGCAAATCATTGGAAATACTTGTATCAGTCTTAACAAAAATTTAATACTCTTAATATACAGAGGTGTTTTTTTTTTTTTTTTATCATTTAGTGGTTAATAGAACACCTCCATTTTAAAAACAGACAAAAGTTATAAAAAATTTTGAAACTGCAAGTGAACAATGTATGAAATAATGTTTAGACTCATCAAAAATGCAGCTAAAACAGTAGGGTATTATTCCCTCTCCCTCCTTTTATTTTTTGACATTGCCGCTTGGCTTGTGGGATCTTAGTTCCTAGACCAGGGATTGAACATGGGCCCTTGGCAGTGAAAATGTGGAGTCCTAACTACTAGACCTACAGGCAATTCTCTCTCTCTTTTTTCTTTTTCTGTGTTAAATTGAAGGATAATTCACCTACTACGCAATGTTGGTTCTGGGTGTACAGCATGGTGATTTGTTATTTCATACATTACAAGATGTACACCATGATAAGTAGTTACTATCTATCACCATACAAGATATTACAATATTAATTCTGTTCTCTATGCTGTACATTTCATTCCTATGATTCATTTTTTTTTAATAACTGGAAGTTGAGTGTACCTTTTAATCTCCCTCACCTATTTCATCCCCTGCCTCCCCAAGCCCCTCTGGAAAGCACGTGTTTGTTCCCTGTATCTGTAAGTCTGTTCCTGTTTTGTTATGTTTGTTCAATTGTTTCATTTTTTATGTTCTACATGTAAGTGAAATCATATGACATTTTTCTCTGTCTGACTTATTTCACTTAGTGTAATACCCTCTAGGTCTCTCCATGTTGTACAACTGGCAAGATTTCATTCTTTTTTATGGCTGAGTAATATTCCATTATACATACATGCACATCTTCTTTGTCCATTTATCTCTTGATGAACACTTAGGTTGCTTCTGTATCTTGGTTATTGTGAATAATGCTGTAATAAACATAGGGCTATATATTTTTCAGTTCTCCAATTCTTTGGCCACTTAATCCAAAGAGCTGACTCACTGGAAATGAGCCTGTTGCTGGGAAAGATTGAAGGCAAAAAGAGAAGAGGGCAGCAGAGGATAAGATGGTTAGATAGCATCACTGACCAAATGGACATGAGTTTGAGCAAACTTCAAGAGATAGTAAAGGACAGGAAAGCCTGACTTGCTACAGTCCGTGGGGTGTGTAAAATAAACAAATGGTACTACATGAATGGTACTATTATAAAGAATTGGACACAACTGCAGCCATGAAATTAAAAGACGCTTACTCCTTGGAAGGAAAGTTATGACCAACCTAGATAGCATATTCAAAAGCAGAGACATTACTTTGCCAACAAAGGTCCATCTAGTCAAGGCTATGGTTTTTCCAGTGGTCATGTATGGATATGCGAGTTGGACTGTGAAGAAAGCTGAGCACCGAAGAATTGATGCTTTTGAACTGTGGTGTTGGAGAAGACTCTTGAGAGTCCCTTGGACTGCAAGGAGATCCAACCAGTCCATCCTAAAGGAGATCAGTCCTGGGTGTTCATTGGAAGGACTGATGCTAAAGCTGAAACTCCAATACTTTGGCCACCTCATGTGAAGAGTTGACTCATTGGAAAAGACTCTGATGCTGGGAGGGATTGGGTGCAGGAGGAGAAGGGGATGACAGAGGATGAGATGGCTGGATGGCATCACTGACTCTATGGACATGAGTCTGAGTGAACTCCGGGAGTTGGTGATGGACAGGGAGGCCTGGCGTGCTGTGATTCATGGGGTGGCAAAGAGTTGGACACGACTGAGCGACTGAACTGACTGACTAGCAACTGAACAGAAATATCTTTTTGAATTAGTGTTTTAGTTTTCTTTGGGAAAAATATCCAGAAGTGAAATTGCTGGATTGTACAGGTGGCACAGTGGTAAAGAATCCACCTGCCAATGCACGAGACACGGACTCTATCCCTGGATCAGGAAGATTGCTTAGAGTAGGAAGTGGCAATCTGTTCCAGTATTCTTGCCTGGAAAATTCCATGGACAGAGGAGCCCAGTGGGATCATTGGGCTACAGTCCATGGGATCGAAAAGAGTCAGAAACTACTGAGCACACACACAGTAGTTCTGTTTTTAGTTTTTCTGAAGAACCTCAGTACTGTTTCCCACTGTGGCTGTACCAATTTATATTCCCAGTAATAGAACATGAGGGTTACCTTTTCTTCACATCCTTGCCAATACTTTTTACTTGTTGTATTTCTAATAATATCCATTCTGACAGGTGTGAGGTGATATCTTATTATGGTTTTGATTTTTGTTTCACTGATGATTGGTGATGTTGAGCATCTTTTGATGTTCATACTGCCCACCTGTATTTCTTCTTGAGAAAATGTTCTGCTCCTCTGCCCATTTTTTATTGAGTTGTTTGTTTTTCTGATGTTGAGTTATATGAGTTAGTTGTATATTTTGGATATTAACCCCTTATTGGACATATCATTTGCAAATATCTTCTCCCATTCAATAACTGGACTTTTCATTTCATTGATAGGTCCTTTGCTGTGCAAAAGCTTTTAAGTTTCATGTAGTACCATTAGTTTATTTTTGCTTTTGTTTCTCTTGCTTGAGGAGACAGGTCCAAGAAATTGCTAAGATGAATGTCTAAGAGCATATTGCCTATCTTTTCTTTTAGTAATTTTATGGTTTCAGATTTTACATTTAAGTCTTTAATCCATTATGAGATTATTTTTTATATGGTGTGAGAAAGTAATTGTTTCATTTTTTTGCCTGTGGCTGTCCAGTTTTCCTAACATGATTTATGGAGAAGACTGTCTTTTCCCCATTGCATATTCTTGTCTTGTCATAGATTAATTGATCATGAGTGCATGGGTTTATTTCTAGCTCTGTTCTATTGTATTGTTCTGTTTTTTTGTACCACACTTTTGATTACCTTCGCTTTGTAGTACACTTTGAAATGAGAGAGCATGATACCTCCAGCTTTGCTCTTCTTTGTCAGATTGTTTTGGCTACTTGTGGCTTTGTTGTTTCCATACAAATTTTAGAATTATTTGTTGTAATTCTATGAAAAGTGCCGTTGAATCTATAGATTGTGTTGGGGAGTACAGTAACTTTAACAGTAGTAGTTCTTCCAGCCCATGAGTGCGTGTGTGTGCACACTCAGTTGTGTCTGACTCTTTGTGACCCCATGAACTGTAGCCCACTAGGCCTCTCTGTCCATAGAATTTTCCAGGCAAGAATACCAGACTGGGTTGCCATTTCCTCCTCCAGGGGATCTTTCTGACCCAGGGATTGAACCAGCATCTCTTGTGTCTCCTGCATTGGCAGGTGGATTTTTTTTTTTTTTTTAAACCAACTGCATTACCTGGATATGATGTAAACATTTGTTTACATCATGTTCAGTTTCTTTCATCACTGCCTTAGAGTTTTCTGAATGTAGCTCCCTTGCTTCCTTGGGTTAGATTTATTCCTAGCGCTTTTTTTTTTTTATGCAATTGTAAACAGCTTGTTTTCTTAATTTCTCATTCTGATAGCTTGTTGTTAGTATATAGAAACACAGCAGATTTTTGTATATTAATTTTGTTATCTTGAAATGTTACTGAACTCATTGATGAGTTCCAGTAGTTTTGGTGACGTCTTTAGGATTTACTATACATAGTTTTAAGTCATATGCTAACAATGATAGTTTTACTTCTTCCTTTCCAGTTTGGGTTCCTTTTATTTCTTTTTCTTGTCTGATTTCTGTAGTAGGACTTCCAGTACTATGTTGAATAAAGTCACAAGAGTGGGCACCCTTGTCTTGTTCCTGATTTTAGAGGTAATGCTTTCAGCTTTTCACCGTTGAGTATGATGTTAGCTATGAGCTTGTCCTATATGGCCTTTATTATATTTGAGGTATGTTCCCTCTATACCCACTTTATTGACAGTTTTTATCACAAATTGGTGGTGAATTTTGCCCAAAGTTTTTTTCCACATCTATTGAGATGACCATGTGATTTTTATTTTTCAATTTGTTAATGTGGTATATCACATTGATTGATTTAGAGATGTTAAATCATCCTCGCATCCCTGGGATAAGTGCCATTTGATCATTTTAAATTTAAAATGATCTTTTAAATGTATTGAATTCGGTTTGCTGTTATTCTGTTGAGAATTTTTGCATCTGTGTTCATCAGTGTTACTGGCTTGTAATTTTCTTTTTTTGTGATGTCTTTGTCTAGCTTTGTTATCAGAATGATGCTAGCCTCATAGAATGACTTTGGAAGCATTCCTTCCTTTTCAATTTTTTGGTATAACTTGAGAAGACTAGGTGTTAATTCTTCTTTAAGTGTTTGGTAGAATTCACTTGTGAAGCTGTCTGTTCCTGGACTTTGGTTTGTTGGGAGTTTTTTGATTACTTATTCAATTTCGTTACTCGTAATCAGTGTATTCTTATTTTCTGTTTCTTCCTGATTCAGTCTTGTGAGATTGTATGTTTCTAGGAATTTATTTATTTTCTAGATTGCATTTTATTGGCATATAATTGTTTATAGTAATCTGTTGTGAACCTTGGTATTTCCATGGTATTTTTTGTAACGTTCTCTCATTTCTGACATTATTTATTTGGGCCTTCTCTTTTTCCCTGATGAGTCTGGCTTAAAAGCTTATCAGTTTTGTTTGTCTTTTCAAAGAACCCACACTTTTTTTCATTGATCATTTCTATCATGTTTTATCACTTTCATTTTATTTTTGCTCTGATCTTTATTCTTTCTTTCCTTTTATTAACTTTGGTTAATAAAGTTAATAATAAAAAAAATAATGAATAATAAAACTTTGGGTTTGTTCTTCTTTTCCCAGTTCCTGTAGGTGTATGCTTGGGCTTCTTATTTGAAAGTTTTTAAATTTCCTGAGGCAAACTTGAATCACTATAAACTTTCCTCCTAGAGCTACTCTTGCTGCATGCCATAGATTTTGAATTGTTGTATTTCTGTTCTCATTTGTCTCCAGACATATTTAAATTTCCTCTTTGATTTCAACCCATTTGTGGGCTGCCTATGGAGAGACGTGGATCTGGCCTGTACCACGTCTCCGATGCCTGTTAGTAGCGTATTGTCTACCCGCCACATGTTTGTGAGTTTTGCAGTTTTGTTTTTTTGTAGCTGATTTCTGGTTTCATCCTCTTGTGGTCAGAAAAGGTGCTTGATATGATTTCAGTCTTCCAAAATTTACTGAAATTTGCCCTGTGGCCTAGCATGTGGCCCATCTGAGACTTTGTTTCATTATGAGCACTGGAAAAGAATGTGTATTCTGCTGCTTTTGGATAGAATGGTCTCTATATATTAGTTAAGTTCTGATTGAATGTGTCATTTAAAGCCAGTGTTTCCTTATTGACTTTTGGTCCACTGATGTAAGTAGGGTGTTAGAGTCCCCTACTATTATTGTGTTACTGTCAATTTCTCTCTTTGTCTACTAATGTTTGCTTCATTTGTTTAAGTGTTGGGTACCTTGTAAAGTTGCTCAATCATGTCTGCTTCTTGGTGACCCCATATAGACTGCAGCATGCCAGGCTTCCCTGTCCTTTACTATCTCCCTGAGTTTGCTCAGACTCATATCCATTGAATCAGTGATGCCATCCAACCATCTCATCCTCTTTCATGCCCTCTCTTCCTGCCTTCAGTCTTTCCCAGTATCAGGGTCTTTTCCAGTGAGTTGGCTCTTCGCATCAGGTGGCCAAAGTATTGGAGCTTCAGCTTTAGCATCAATCCTTCCAATGAATATTCAAAGTTGATTTCCTTTAGGATTGACTGGTTTGATCTCCTTGCAATCCAAGGAACTCTTGAGAGTCTTCTCCAGCACCACAGTTCAAAAGCATCAGTTCTTCAGTGCTCAACCTTCTTTATGGTCCAACTCTCACATCCATACATGACTACTGGAAAAATCATCACTTTGATTCTACAGACCTTTGTCAGCAAAGTAACGTCTCTGCTTTTTAATACACTGTCTAGGTTTGTCATAGCTTTTCTTCCAAGGAGCAAGTGTCTTTTAATTTCATGGCTGTAGTCACTGTGCACAATGATTTTGAAGCCCAAGAAAATAGTCTGTCACTGTTTCCATTTTTTTTCCCCAAAATATGTATGTTGGGTACATGTGTATTTACAATTGTTATATCTGCTTCTTGGATCAATCCCTGATCGTTCTGTAACATGCGTCTTTGTTTCTTCCTACAGTCTTTGTTTTAAAGTCTATTTTGTCTGTTCTGAGTATTGCTACTGCAGTTTTCTTTTTGTTTCCATTTGCATGGAATCCCTTTTTCCATTCCTTCACTTTCAGTCTGTATCTGTCTTTAGATCTGAGGTGCTCCTTTGTTGGCAGCATTTCTTTGGGGTTTTGTGAGGTTTTGTGTGTGTCCTTTAAGAGTGGAGTCTGTTTGCTACAGTCCTCTGACTTCCCTGTACAAACCCTGCTCATCTTCAATGCTAGATATTCTGGAGGCTTGTTCTCCTGGTGCAGAGGCCCTGGACTGAGGGCCCATTATGGGGCTTGGATCCTTCTCTCCTTGAGCACAACTTCTGCAGTTGTGATTATCCTCCCATTTGTGGGTTGCCTACCCAGGGATGTGGATCTCGCCTGCACCATGTCTCCGCCCCTCTGTTCATCTCACTGTGATTCCTTCTTTGTATCTTTAGTTGTGGAAAATCTTTCCTGCTAGTTTTCAGGTCA
Source organism: Bison bison bison (assembly GCF_000754665.1). Lineage (NCBI taxonomy): Eukaryota > Metazoa > Chordata > Mammalia > Artiodactyla > Bovidae > Bison > Bison bison. The sequence continues at coordinate 2,085,903 of NW_011494755.1, forward strand.
TTCTCATCAATAGTTGCTCTGTAAATACTTGTCATTTTGGTGTGCCCACATGAGGAGATAAGCTCAGGGTCTTTTTACTCAGTCATCTTGGCTACCCTTGTATATATTTGTTCATTTTTATAATGATATGCTTCATATATGATTGTGTATTCACTAAAGTTTATGTATAAAGTATAATTCATGTTATATAGTAGTAATTTGGGGGGTACAATTTGTCAAAAAAAGAAAACTAAACCTAGTTACTTAAAAAAAAAACCCTAAAATAGATCATTTCTGATTACAAAATATACATTACAAAATTTTAAATATAAAAAATATATCATTAAAAATAAGTTCTGTAGTTCCTCCATCCCTACTGTTGAGTATATTTATAAGCAGTTACTTTTTTAAAATTGGGTATGACTAGATTTGCAAAATGTTTGTTCATGTATGATTAAATTTGTAAAGTAGAATGCAATGAGATGTTCTTTGCTCTTAGGTTTATTCAAATATGCAGTGAGCCAGACTATGTTTTGTGAAATAACATCTCAACGTTTTTCTTCCTGCTTTAGGTATGTATTCTTTTTGGATCCATGCAATCTGGACTTGATAAACCGGAAGATCAAGTCTGTGGCACTGTGTGTAGCAGCATGTCCAAGACAAGAACTGAAAACCATAAGTGATGTTCAGAAGTTTGCAGAGATAAATGGTGAGACATTAGGCTTTCCAAGTCTATAGTACAGTCGCTGTTAAATATTATGTGTTTGCCTTTCAATATAAATTTGTCCTAGCATTAAATAAATCATCATAGAACCTTAGAAAGAAAAAGAAAAGTGAAGATACTTTTGGACTTCCTTGATGTAAATTATTATAGTCACTTAGGGAGCTTGTTGAAACACCAGATTCCTGGGCCCTGCCCAGGGAAATTCTGACTGAGTAGGTCTTTGGTCCTGAAAATTTGTATTTTTTACAAAATGTTTCAGGTGATTTTGATGTAGCCTGTTTGAGTCTTTGGGAAATACTAGACTACTGTATGGGAAATTCGGGTTTTTTTCCGCCCCTCCTTAAGTATAGGCCCAAAGTTAGTTTATTTTTATCCCTGGATGTAATATGTATCTATCATAGAAAATTTGAAAAGTTCAGAAAAAAATAATGAAGTCAAAAAACTTCCACCATTTTTCAGTGTGTTAATTGTGTATATAATTTTGTGTTTTGCTTTTTTAATTAGGCATTATGTCTTAATCATTTTTCGAAGAAAAAAGTTATGAGAAACCTTGAGCTTAAATATTTGGGAATTCCCTGAAAAAATAAGCATATTCAATTTCCTGAACTCTAGCTTTCTTCTCCTAGATTGCTAATCTCCAGGTGCTATCCTCAGCTCCATATGACTCACAGCAGTTTTCTTCAGAGAATGTTTTTTTTAAAACCTCTCTTCAAGGAAGGCTGCATAGTGATAGTCCCTCAAACTTGTATTTTTCCATGAGGTTTCATGTTTGTATTTTGTGTGCGTGAATCAGGAGAGTTGCCTTTGTCCTGCCCAAAGGACAGGCTACTTCTCGCCTTGAACAAGAGCTGACTCAGGCATCCACCTGTTGTCACTTCTGGATGGTTGGAGAAATAGCCCAGGAACATAACTATACACACACCAGCCTGGTTCTAGAGTTTAGAGTGTTTCAGATGGAGGTGCTAGCCTTCTGAGGGAGCAGGATGGAGGCTCCCAGACTAGTGGTATTCTTATCTGTCAGCATCAGATAGTAGGAAGAGCATGGGACTAATTTGACCTGGATTCTAATTCTGCTTCTGTCACTGACTGGCTCTGTAATGAGGGAAAGAAGGTATAGCCTGTCTGAGCCTAGACTTACTCATCTGAGACTTTGTAGGTTTTAAATAATGCCCCTCTCTTAGGTTGGTATGAGGATTAAATGAGATGATACATGAAGAGTACTGGATACTTGGTGAGCATTGAATAAACAGTTACCAGCTACTCTTTTAAGATCTCGTTCTCTCATACATGTGTTGATTTGCTGCGTCTAATACCAGGACTGTCAGCTCTATCATTATCAGGTTTCAGGGAAGGATGAGTTATTCCTTAAGGGCTTTCCTAAAATATCAGACAATGTGGGCATATATAGTGTACTCTGAAAGGTAGTATCATTGAGTGGTTAATTGTATAGACTCTGGAACCAGATTGCCTGGGTACAGATGTTGGTCCTGCTACCTAATATCTGTGAGACCCTGGGCAAGTTACTCAGTCTCTCCATGCCTCAGTTTCCCCATCTATGAAACATGTGTATTTGTACCTGAAGTACCTCATAGAATTGATATGAGGAGTTAATACACAAAAAATGATTAGAACAGTGTTGGGCAAATATAACTTGTTTTAAAAAAAAAAGGATTGGCTACTGCTGTTACATCATCATCATTATTATTCTACCAATGGAATGTAATACTTTTCCTGTCTCCAAACTCGTACTGAATTTACATACTGCTGCTGTGTTAATCTTCCTTATTAATCTCTTATTCAGAAATCAGTGGTAAAAAGATAAAATCAAAGTCTATGGGTCTTACCCTGGCATTCAAAACTATGATCTAGTATTGAACTATTTTCTAACATGTTCTCTTGGACCTGCTGGATGTGAGTGTTGGTCCTTGAACCTGACGTATCATCTGGAAGGCCAGAGGAGAGCTGGTTCCTCGTTGGCTGTGTTGCCTGCTGTGATGATCCACTGGGGGAAAATGCTCCATGATGCCCAGTTTTCATGCTTTGTTTCCAGACCCCTGTCCTTGTAAGTGAATATGATACTGAGTATGGCCTTAATAGGTCTCGTTAAGAAGCACCTTCCAGTGAGTTTTGCAGCTTTGTATTACTCATAGTATCTTGCACAAAGTTGTTATTCAGGAGTGTTAATGAATAAACATTATTTTAGAAAACAGACCTCTTAGATTGGTGTCTAGTGATAAAGGCACCCTTAGGCTTTTGAGGCAGCTGTGTGCAAAATAAGTTAGCAGATTAGGCATTTAAAAAGTAGCAATGTCAACATCAAAAAGCACAGCAGTAGAGGATGGAGAAGATAATAATTTAAAAATGTAAATAGGAAACTATAAAATTGTAATCAAGAGGGAGCCTTTTTTGTAGGGGCCTAAGCACTTTAATTTTGAAAGTATCCCTAAGTTGAAATTTCTGAATTTCTTAAAAGAATCTATATTGTTTTTTGGATTGCTGACGTAAAGCTGGAGGTACAGGTTGATTTGGAAGGAGCAGATAATTTTTATTGTTATCTGTGTCCATTTGCTATTACAGCTTTATTTCTGTTAGAAAATACACAGTTCTTGACCTCAAATATATACCTCTTAGTCATTAATTTCAGAGATGTGAATCTTTAAAGATAATTTAGATTTAAGTGGGAACTTTCTGACTCTGTAAGAGAATTGTTAAAAGTCCATGAAAGAGCTCTAACATATGAGAAAACTGCAAAGCTCGTAGAAGACATAAGAGAAAGCTTTCTGACATTGGATTTGGCAATAATTTCTTGGATGTGAAACAGAAGCACAGGCAACAAAAGAAAATGTAGATAAATTGAACTCATCAAAATTTAAAACTTTCGTGAGTCAAACACACAATCAACAGAAAGAAAGGCAACGCGCGGAATAGGAAAAAACATTTGCAAATCTTGTATCTGGTAAGGGGTTAATGTCCAGAATATGTAAAGAACTACAACTCAACAACAAGAAAAAACCTACAACCTAAAAAAAAAATAGGAGAAGGACTTGCTTAGACGTTTATGCAAAAAAGGTGTATGAGTGGCCAGTAGTAAGGATATGAAAAGAGACTGAACATCACTAATCGTAGTTCATCACTAATCATAATCATCAGGTGGCCAAAGTTTGGGAGTTTCAGCTTCAACATCAGTCCACCCAATGAACACCCAGGACTGATCTCCTTTAGAATGGACTGGTTGGATCTCCTTGCAGTCCAAGGGACTCTCAAGAGTCTTCTCCAACACCACAGTTCAAAAGCATCAATTCTTCGGCGCTCAGCCTTCTTCACAGTCCAACTCTCATATCCATACATGACCACAGGAAAAACCATAGCCTTGACTAGATGGACCTCTGTTGGCAAAGTAATGTCTCTGCTTTTTAATATGCTGTCTAGTTTGGTCATAACTTTCCTTCCAAGGAACAAGTGTCTTTTAATTTCATGGCTGCAATCACCATATGCATTGATTTTGGAGCCCCAAAAAATAAAGTCAACCACTGTTTCCACTGTTTCCCCATCTATTTGCCATGAAGTGATGGGACCGGATGCCATGATCTTAGTTTTCTGAATGTTGAGCTTTCAGCCAACTTTTTCACTCTCTTTCACTTTCATCAAGAGGCTCTTTAGTTCTTCTTCACTTTCTGCCTTAAGGGTGGTGTCATCTGCATATCTGAGGTTATTGATATTTCTCCCGGCAATCTTGATTCCAGCTTGTGCTTCTTCCAGCCCAGCGTTTCTCATGATGTACTCTGCATGTAAGTTAAATAAGCAGGGTGACAATATACAGCCTGATGGTCAACACCAAAATCAGATTGATTATATCCTTTGCAGCCAAAGATGGAGAAGCTCTATACAGTCAGCAAAAACAAGACTGGGAGCTGACTGTGGCTCAGATCATGAACTCCTTATTGCCAAATTCAGACTTAACTTGAAGAAAGGGGGAAAACCACTAGACCATTCAGATATGACCTAAATCAAATCCCTTATGACTATACAGTGGAAGTGAGAAATAGATTTAAGGGACTCGATCTGATAGACAGAGTGCCTGATGAACTATGGAATGAGGTTCGTGACACTGTACAGGAGACAGGGATCAAGAGCATCCCCAAGAAAAAGAAATGCAAAAAAGCAAAATGGCTGTCTGAGGAGGCCTTACAAATAGCTGTGAAAAGAAGAGAGGCGAAAGGCAAAGGAGAAAAGGAAAGATATAAGCATCTGAATGCGGAGTTCCAAAGAATACAAGGAGAGATAAGAAGGCCTTCCTCAGTGATCAATGCAAAGAAATAGAGGAAAACAATAGAATGGGAAAGACTAGAGATCTCTTCAAGAAAATTAGAGATAACAAGGGAGCATTTCATGTAAAGATGGGCTCGATAAAGGACAGAAATGGTATGGACCTAACAGAAGCAGAAGATATTAAGAAGAGGTGGTAAGAATACACAGAACTGTACAAAAAAGATCTTCACGACCCAGATAATCACTAATCATAAGGGAAATGCAAATCAAAACCACAATGAGATACCACCTCATACTCACTGGGATGGCTACTATAAATACAAAAACCCAGAATGTAGCAAATGTTGGTGAGGATATGGAGAAATTGGAATCCTTGTGCACCATTGGTAGGAATGTAAAATAGTGTGTCTGCTGGGGAAAACAGTATGAGGTTCCTCAAAAATTAGAAAATGGAACCAGGAGGATTTATAGGACAGTGAAAATGCTTTGTATGATACTGTAATAATGGATACACTTCATTATACATTTTTCCACGCCCACAGAAGAAATATAGTAGCCCTCATAATCAACAAAAGAGTCTAAAATGCAGTACTTTGGTGCAGCCTCAAAAATGACAGAATGATCTCAGTTCATTTCCAAAGCAAGCCATTCAAAATCAGATTAATCCAAGTCTCTGCCCCTACCACCAGTGCTAAAGTATCTGAAATTGATCAGTTCAATGAAGACCTACAGGACGTCCTAGAACTAATACCAACAAAAAGATGTTCTATTCATCACTGAGGATTAGAATGCTAAAGTAGAAAGTCAAGAGATACCTGGAGTTACAGGCAAGTTTGGCCTTGGAGAACAAAATGAAGTAGGGCAAAGGCTAAATGAATTCTGCCAAGGGAATGCGTTGGTCATAGAAAATACCCTTTTTCAAAAACACAAGAGACGACTACGCATGGACATCACCAAATGGCCAATACTGAAATCAAATTGATTACATTTTTCATAACCGAAGATGGAGAAGCTGAACAAGATCTGGCACTGACTATGGCTCAGATCATCAGCTTCTCATAGCAAAATTCAGGCTTAAACTAAAGAAAGTGAGGGAAACCACTAAGCCAGCTGGGTACAACTTAAATCAAATCCCCTATGAATATGCAGTGGAGGTAACAAATAGATTCAAGAGATACAACTTGTAAACAGTATGCTTGAAGAACTATGGACAGAGGTCTGTAATATTGTGCAGGAGGCAGTGAACAAAACCCTCCCAAAGAAAAAGAAAAGCAGGAAGGCAAAATGATTATCTGAGGAGATTTTACAAGAGCTAAAGAAAGATGAGAAGGGAAAAGCAAGGGAGAAAGGGAAAGGCATAGCCAACTAAATGCAGATTTCCAAAGAACAGCACAGAGAGATATGAAGGCCTTCTTCAATGAACAGTGTATAAAACTTGAGGAAAACAACAGAAGGGGAAAGACTAGAGATTTCTTCAGGAAAATTGGAGATATCAAGGGAACATTTTGCCCAAAAATGGGCACAATAAAGTACATAAATGGTGGAGACTTAGTAGACACCGAAAAGATCAAGAAAAGATGGAAAGAATACACAGTACTGTGTAAAAAAGATCCAGATGGATGGGGTGATTACAATGGTGTGGTCAGCCACCCAGAGCCAGACATTCTGTAGCACAAAGTCAAATGGGGCTTAGGAAGCACAGCTGTTAATAAAGCTAGTGGATGCTACAGAATTCCAGTATAATTATTCAGAACCCTAAAGGATAATGCCATCATGGTGTTGCATTCAATATGTCAGCAAATCTGGAAGGCCCAGAAATGGCCACAGGACTGGAAAAGGTCAATCCTCATCCCAATTCCCAAGAAGGGTAGTACTAAAGGATGTGCTAACCATCGGACAATTGCACTCATCTCCCATGCTAGTAAGGACATGCTTAAAATCTTGCATGCTAGGCTTCAGCGTTATATGAACCAAGAACTTCCAGATGCCCCATCTGGATTTAGAAAAGGAAGAGGAACCAGAGATCAAATTGCCAACATTCACTGGATCATAGAGAAAACAAGGGAATTCCAAAAAAAAAACCCATTTACCTCTGTTTCATCGACTATGCCAAAGCCTTTGACTGTGTGGATTATAATAAACTAGAAAGCTCTTAGAGAGATGGAATACGAGACCATCTTACCTGTCTCCTGAGAAAACCTGTATGGGGGTCAAGAAGCAACAGATAGAACCTTGTTTGGAACAACTGATTCATTCAAGATTGAGAAAAGAGTACAACGGGGCTCTCTGCTGTCACCTGGTTTGTTTAATATGCTGAGCACATCATGAGAAATGCTGGGCTGAATGAGTTACAAGCTGGAATCAAGATAGGAGAAATAGCAACAACTTCAGATATGCTGATGATAACACTCTAATGGCAAAGTGAAGAGGAACTAAAGAGCTTCTTGATGAGGGTGAAGGAGGAGAGTGAAAGAGCTAGCTTAAAACTAAATATTAAAAAAACTAAGATCATGGCATCTGGACTCGTTACTTCATGGCAAATAGAGGGGGGGAAAGGTGGAAGTAGTGACAGATTTCCTTTTCTTCGGCTCTGAAATCACTGTGGATGGTGACTGCAGCCATGAAATCAGAAGACATTTCCTTCTTGGCAGGAAAGTTATGACAAACATAGAGTGTGTTGCAAAGCAAGACATTGCTCTGCTGATAAAGGTTCTTATAGTCAAGGCTGTGGGCTTCCCAGTGGTCACGTACGGTTGTGAGAACTGAACCATAAAGAAGGCAGAACGCCGAAGAATTGATGCCTTAGAACTATGGTGCTAGAGAAGACTCCTGAGGGTCCCTTGAACAGCAAGGAGATCAAGCCAGTCAATCTTAAGGGAAATCAACCCTGAATACTTGTTGGAAGGACTGATGCTGAAACTGAAACTCCCGTATTTTGGTCATATGATGTGAACTGACTCATTGGAAAAGTCCCTGATACTGGGAAGGATTGAGGACAGAAGAAGAAGAGGGCGTCAGAGGATGAGATGGCTGGATGGCATCATCAATGCAATGAACATGAACTTGGACAAACATTGGGAGATGGTGAGGAATAGAAAGGCCTGGCATGCTGGAGTCCATGAGGGTACAAAGAGTCGGATACAACTGGGCAACTGAACAACAACAGAATGTAAAGCACAAAGATGAACTCTGATGTAAACTATGGACTTTGGGGTGGTTATGATTTGTCAGTGTAGGTTTATCAGTTGTATCAAACATAGCATTCTGGTGGGAGAATGTTGATAATGGTGGAGGCTAGGCTTTATGTGGGGGTGTGAGGTTTATGGGAAATCTCTGTACCTTCTTCTCAGTTTTGCTGAGAACCTAAAACTGCTCTTAAAAAATTGTCTTGGAGAAAAATAGATTGCTATCTGACCCAAAAGTTCCACGTTTAGAAGAATTGACAGCAGGATATCGAAGAGATATTTGCACAGTCATGTTCATTGCAGCCTTATGCTACCAAGAGGTAGAAGCAAACTAAATTTCCATTGATAGATGAATGGATAAAGAAAATATGGTATATACATACAGGGGAATACTAGTCAGCCTTAAAAAATAAGGAAATCCTGCCATATACTATGTATGTAGCTTGAGGATATTATGCTAGGTGAAGTAAGGCAGTCACAGAAAGACAAACACTGCACGATTACACTTATATGAAGTACCTAAAGTAGTCAGTGTCAGACTTTATTTTTGGGGGCTCCAAAATCACTGGAGATGGTGACTGTAGCCATGAAATTAAAAGACGCTTACTCCTTGGAAGAAAAGTTATGACCAACCTAGATAGCATATTGAAAAGCAGAGACATTACTTTGCCAACAAAGGTCCGTCTAGTCAAGGCTATGGTTTTTCCTGTGGTCATGTATGGATGTGAGAGTTGGACTGTGAAGAAGGCTGAGCGCCGAAGAATTGATGCTTTTGAACTGTGGTGTTGGAGAAGACTCTTGAGAGTCCCTTGGACTGCAAGGAGATCCAACCAGTCCATTCTGAAGGAGATCAGCCCTGGGATTTCTTTGGAGGGACTGATGCTAAAGCTGAAACTCCAATACTTTGGCCACCTCACGCGAACAGTTGACTCACTGGAAAAGACTCTGATGCTGGGAGGGACTGGAGGCAAGAGGAGAAGGGGACGACAGAGGATGAGATGGCTGGATGGCATCACTGACTCGATGGACGTGAGTCTGAGTGAACTCCAGGAGTTGGTGATGGACAGGGAGGCCTGACGTGCTGCGATTCATGGGGTCGCAAAGAGTCCCACACGACTGAGCGACTGAACTGAACTGAAAGTAGTCAGGGGCTTCCCTGGTGTCTCAGTGGTGAAGAGTTCACTTGCCAATGCAGGACACTGGTTCAGTCCCTGAGCTCAGGCGATCCCACATGCTGGAGAGCAACTTAGCCCATGCGCCACAACTACTGAAGGTGCGCTCTAGAGCCCGAGAGCTACAACTGAGCCCACGTGCAGCAACTACTGAAGCACGTGTGCCCTAGAGCCCATGCTCCACAAAGAGAAGCCCAGTCAGGCAACTAGAGAAAAGCCTGCGCAGCAGCGAATGCCCAGCACAGCCATAAATAAATAAATAAAGTTATAGATCAATAAATAAAATAGACTCTTTAAAGGTAAAATGGTGGTTGCGAGAGCTGAGGGGGATGGGAAACGGGGAGATGATGTTGGATGGGTATGTTGTTGTTTAGTTGCTAAGTCATGTCTGACTCTTTGCGACCCCATGGACTGGAGCCCGCCGGGCTCCTCTGTCCATAGGATTCTCCAGAGAAGAATACTGGAGTGGGTTGCCATTTCCTTCTCCAGGGGATCTTCCCAACCCAGGGATCGAACCGGTGTCTCCTGCGTTGGCAGGTGGATTCTTTACCACTGAGCCACCAGGGAAGCCCAGCACAGCCATAAATAAATAATTAAAGTTATAAATAAATAAATAAAAGTCAGACTCTTTAAAGGTAAAATGATTGCAAGAGCTGAGAGGGATGGGAAATTGGGAGATGATGTTGGATGGGTATAGAGTTTCAATGTTGCAAGATGAAAAAATTCTAGAGCTCTGTTGTACAACAGTGTACATATAGTTAACACTAACATACACTTTTTAAAAAATGCTTACTACGGTAAGTTTTATGTTAATGTTTTCATCAAAATTTTTTTAAAAAAGAAAGGGAATTCTGACACATGCTATAGTATGTATGGACCTTGAAGATATTAGGTTAAATGAAATAAGCCAGTTACAAAAGGACAAATACTGTATGAGTCCCCTTATTAAATGAGATACTCAGAGTGGTCAAATCTACAAAGGCAGAAGGTGGACTGGTAGTTGCTGGGAGCTGTGGGGAGAGAGAAATGGGAAGTTACTGATTTCTACATGAAGAGTTTCAGTTTTGCAAGATGAAGAGATCTGGAGATGGATGATGGTAATGATTGCACAATAATGTACTTAATTAAAACTTAGTGTCTGTACATAGTGAATGTACATTAATGTACATGTACATTAATGCTACTGAAATCTGCACTTAGAAATGGTTAGGATGATAAAATTTTTGTTATGTGTATTTTACCGTAACTTAAAAGTTTATGAAAGAGAGAATCCTGTTTGGGGTAGTAAGTTTTTCAATGATAATTTAAAAACTTATTTTAAAATGCAAGGTAAAATAACATTTTTTCTTACCAGAAGGAAAAGATAATATAAATCCTTTTCAGAATTTTAAGTTTCCATGACAACGTTTGAAGGTACTTTTTAGCACTTAACCATCCATTCATGTGAACTTTTATTACCTTTACAAATTAGTTGAAATCAGTATAAGGAAAAGCTCTTAGTTCCTGTAGTAATGTAAGAAATGCATTTATCAGTCAAGTGATAGTTCCTCCATTCTTTGTTTCTTTTAGACAAGAAAGAGGAGTTGTTTTCTTGGACACTTAAGTTTGTGGAATACTTCTGTCAAATATGTCTGACTAGAATAGAAAGCTAGGAAGAAATAGCTCAAAATTAGATTGATAATGTAGAGATACTGCCATATTACAGGGAGCTTTAAAAGACAGATTTCAGATGAATATAAAAGTATGTTTTTGTACATCAATTGATTGATAGATGTATAAATGTTCATTTCATTATTTTGGGCCATAGCTTATACAGACATAAATACCATAAATATGTGATGCTAGAGAATAAAACAATTTAACAGTTGCCTTTAAAAATCAGAGGTGCCAGATACCATTAGGATTCAGTGTTAAACTTCTTTGGTGCTTTGTTTATCATCTTGCTGCAGTGGTGCAGGACTTTCCTGGGGGCAGAATCATGCTCTATTTGTCTCTGAATATCCAAGCCCTAATATAGGATCTCACATAGCAATGATTCATGTTTTTTGAAAGAATAATAGACTGAGTGTCCCTCTTCATCTCTATTGCCACTTAATAATTTCTCATTCTCTTAACACATTATCCTTTGCTCAACTCTGCATCCATGTGAGTTGCCACCAGCAGGTAAACAAACTGTTTAGCTTCAGTCTAACTAGAATTGCTGTGAAATCAGTTCTTTTTATTCATCTCTAAATAATTCATCTTATTCATTTATTTGTCTCCCTTATACATACTCTCCAAGTGATTATTCATGCTTTTCTTTTCTTAAGTCTTCTCTTTCTTCCTCTTTCCTAACCTTATGCTCTACAGAGGAAACGAAAACCATCTGGTGAGAGCTCCCATCTGAGGTCTTATTTTTCAGCAGAGCTTGAATCCATCAACTTTCCTTCCCTGCCGTTTCTGATGAACAAGTTTCTTTCCTCCTTTACTGTCATTATTTTGGAAAACTCAAAAATGTATACATTGTGGGGGCGGGGGGAGGCATCTTCCTCCCTCTAACACTAACTTCAACTTTACATGAAACTTTCATCTCAGCCCAGCCAGATCATCCACTGGGCTCAAACCATGACAGATGGTGAAGGGAAGGGAAGATGATTCCTGCTCAGATGTTCTTCCTCTTCCTCTCTCTCTTCTGATTCTGGTCCTACCACCACCTCTGGTCTATAGTCCACCGTTCACTTTACTCCACTGTCCCTGATGTTCAGCATGGGCATTTGAGTCTGAATAGGCAAATCAGACTGAAGCTCTGTGTTTTGTTTCAACATATTCATAATCCCTATTTGTGCTGTGCACAGTGGCATGTGCCATGCCCATGCTTTGCATGTCGTTTTATTCTTTCCACGTATAGTCTAAATTCTAAACAAAAGTTTAGAAATGAGAATAACCTGTAAGTTGAGGGCTGACTGCTTGTTCTTAGTTGGTGCTAGTATTTTACATGGAATTCCTTATTATTTCTTGTATTACTCTTATCAAACTGTTGTATCAATATTATTTTCTTTTCCCTAACACTGTAGTAAAATGGCTGATTTCTTATTTTTCTTTTGTGTTCCATTTATAGCACTCCTACTTAGGAGTTCTTCTTCAATGTACTGTATCTTGTATAAATTCAGAGTGCTTTATGACCTGCCATTTGGGCCATGTTCACATTTTGAGGTGAGCCATGCAGATTGGTGCTTTCAGTGATCATTGCTGAAAATCATGAGAGAGTATGTGATCCATTCAGATAAAATAGGTGAATACTAACAAGCCTTTTGATTATTGTTATCTAGTTGGTAAGTGTAGAGTTAGTATGAATAGGCAATCAGATTATTGTTTGCCTTTTTTTCTTACCAGTCAGTTACACTATAACTTAAACCACAAAGTTAGTATGGATATTTTTTCTTTTTTAACTTTTATTGGAGTATAGTTGCTTAGTATGGATTCTTTTTGGCCACAGTATATCAAAAGATTGGTTATCATTTATAAATGAGTGCAATGAACAACTGTAGCAACTGATTTAATTGCCTCCAAATCAGAGATCATCAAGGGAGACTTGACTGTTAAAAAGAGGGGGAAATTCTTAAATTTAGTAATATAATTCTAAGTAATTACTTTATTCAACAAATAATTAATTAGTACCCATTAAATATGTACCAGAAAGACAAAAACAAGGTATAGTTGCCATGTGTAAGGAGCTTGCATTAGAGTAGACAGTCAAACTTCTCTTTATCCTCTGCAATACCTGGTAGGAGTCTTGTACAAAGATGACCAAAGTTAATCCCCTCAGCAGATATTTAGTGTGTACCTAGTATGTGCCCGTAGTGATTACAGGTGCCATATCTCCAGCTCGTTAATAGTGCTTCATGAAAATTGCAAATATGTCCATCCTTTTTATTGGTTACTAGAAATGGAAATTGGAAAATTGTCTTGCTCTTTTCTGGCATATAAATACAGAATGCTTTCCTACTTAGAAAGGAATTAAATTCATTGAACTCATATTCATGTCATTTGTTCTTAATAACAAAAACTTCTGCATTTAAAGATTTTCTTTTTTATTAACTACAATTTTCTAAACCATGTGTTTTAAGGACTATTTTTTTCCTCTTGGTGTATCCTACAAATGTTATTGAGATAGTAAATCAAACAAAAATTTAAAATAAGAATTCGCCTCCAATACCAACGCTTTATTTCAAATAATTTGATGTTTTAGACTAGTATTTCTTAACTAAGGGTGATTTTTGCACTTGCCACAGCTACCTCCTCCCCCTCCCCCATCCAGGATGTTTAGAAGTGTCAGGAAACATTTTTTTTTTTTTGGTTGTCACAGTTGGGTGAGAGGTTACAGGGAGGCTGCTGGCATCTAGTGGACAGAGACCAGGGTTGCTGATAAACATCCTGCAAATGCACAAGTCAGCTCCCTACAACCAAGAACTGCCTGAGAATTGTGTTAACACCAAGGTTTAGAAAACCTGTTTTAGATAGTATACTTTGTAGTGAATGGTGAAAAGCATATATCATTATATATAACATGTAACACCAAAATATAACAGGATAAAATAATTCTTTTTTGTTGTTGTTAATCAGGATGTCTGTTTTATTCAACAGATGTCTTTTGAGTGCTGTCTGTGTGCCAGGAAATAGAAATTCCAGATATTTTGAAGGCATAAGATCCCAGTTCTCAAAGAGCACACATTCTAAAGATAGAAATGATATGTAAACTAAAAAAATTATAAAATAATATGTGTTTTATAATACAGCTAAGAAGTAAATAGCTTTGTTTGGGTGCATCAGATAAGACTTGACGGAGAGGGTAAATCTTGTAGTTTGTAGAAATTCTCCTCAAACTTGAACACTCTTTCAGATGCTAGTTAGGAAAGGACAGCTCAGCAGAGGGAATAGCATGTGAAAAAGCCTGGAAGCTTGAGAAACTGCAAGAATTGTAAGTAGTTCATTAATGAGCCTGGAGTTTTAGGTAGAGGCCTGCCTTAGGAGGGCCTTGAAACCAAGGAGTTTGGAATTTGTCCTGAGAGCAGAGGTATAATAAACGAATCCTAAGTTTACAGAAATCATTCTGAAGGTTGTGTGCAGGATGGAGGTAAGAAACCCTCTGAGAGAGTAGTTTAACTGACCCAATAAGAGATCATGATGATCTGAAATAACATAGATCTAGGACTTCCCTGGTGGCTCAGTGGTGAAGAATCCACCTGCCAATGCAAGGGACACAGGTTTGATCTGAGAAGATCCTACGTGCTGCAGGGCAACTGAGCCTGTGTGCACAACTACTGAGCCTGTGCACAGCAACCCCTGAAGCCTGAGTGCCCTAGAGCCCGTGCTCTGCAACGAGAGAAGCCACAGCAATGAGAAGCCCGTACATCGCAGCGAAAAGAAAGCCTGTGTGCAGCAATGAAGACCTAGCACAGTCAAAAATAAATAACTAAATAAAAATTATTAAAAAAAATAACGTAGAAAGGTCTGATTGTCAGGACTTGGTATCTTGAATGTCTTGAATAGTATGAGAAAACATAAATGGAAGATGTAGATAAAAATACAGAATGATTTCCATACTTCATCTTGGGAATTTTATGAATGGTGGAGCCATTACCTAGGGTAGATTTAAAACGGGAGGAGGCAGAGCAGATTTAGAGAGTGGGTGATGGAAAAAAATGTTTTTCAAACGTATTATCTTTGCAGTGTCTATGGAATATAGATTTTTTTTCTCAGGAGCATGTTGAATACTTGTCTGATTATGATTATTAGGAAAGACGCAGAGGAAGCACTGTGGGCTGCAGGTAAAGAATTCTATTTCTTAGTTTGTCAGTGATCTCCTAAAAGGCCTTGGAAATATGACTTACTTTTTTTCATCTGTAATGTGTGGAGCATGGTGATGGAAACATACCTCTTAGCGAAGTTGTTATAAGTGATATTGAGCTAAAAAATAAATAATTAACTATTCTAAGGCATTTGAAATATTGTAGTAGTTAAACATTCTGGGGACTACAGCAACTGTTTACCAAGATAAATGCTTATATACCCAAGTTAGGTTCCTAAGATCATTCATTCTGATGGCCTTTGAATAACATTGGCTGAGTTGCATGGATTGCCTCTGATGTGGTTTAGAAGCTTTTGTTCTTCGCTTTAGACTTTTCGTTACTCTAGCACAGTATTTCCCTGTTTTTTTCAGTAGAAGAAAAATATCGTCTTGCTGTTTATAACCAAACATCTTATGTCTATACTTCTACTGTTGTTTATACTTCTACTACTAAAAAAAATAGATACTGCCTTAAGAGTTCACTAAAAATATATTAGCAATACACATGAAAAGAGAAACAATTGTAAAACATTGGCCATTTCTGGGTTGTTTTAAGGTTCTTCATTGAGGCTTCTCTGTCCATCAGTCCTTTGAGTAGGAAACAATATAAGGTTTCTTCTGATTGTTACTACCAGCACATTGTAAAGATCTTTTTCCTTTAATCTATTTAGTACAGGATCTATTTAGTACTGGCCTCTGTCCCAGAATACCGTCAGAGATAAAGCTATTATCCTTTCATTGAGCATTATCCTGGGAAAGTCTTTATAAAATTGAACTCTGTTGCACCTGCTGACCTCCTTTTTTAAAATGAAAAAAGGGTGGGGATGAAGATTATGTTCACTGAATTCAAATGGAGCAGTGTGTTTGACAGCACTGACACAATATGCTTTAGTTAGGGCCTTTCGTGTTGTGCAAATCAATTCCCTCTTGGACTCTGAAAGAAGTAAGTGGACAATTCAGATCAGGAAGTTGATGATCACATTGGGTGCTTGCCCTGCAGTTACTGGCACAGTGGCTATTTTTTCTTGAGCAATTCTATAATAGGACTCCAGCTATTTTACAATTAATCTAAAGTGTTTGCTTGCCATGGCTGTCATATTTTCTCTAAAATTGCTATAAATAGTATCTAGTGGTGTTATCTTTAAACATGAAAGCCTAATTTTAGAAGTTGGACGCTTAATATTCATGCTTAACTAAGTCATTAAAATGGAAGAGAATGATAGAAAAGAATTTTAGAAACTTAGTTTCCTATTGAGTCTAAAGAGCTGCAGAAACTTGAAGAACAATGCCATGCAACTTTCAAGTATCTCTTTAAAAATATTTTACACTGCCCAATTACCTGAGATATTTTTATATAAAATAGATGCTACATGTATTTATGTAAATATGCTACTAAGCCCACATATTCAAACACTTCAGTTGGTTTGGAGGCAGCATTACTGATGTAGTGCAGGTTTGTGGCTTTCTCAAATTCTTTTGATTGAAAGTACAAGATGTAAATGAAATACACCTCTCCGTTTTGTTGTCCCAACAAATCTTTTTTTCTGTATTCCATTCTAGTTCCTTCTCATGTCCTCACATGATGTTTTCACAATTAATTCAGTGTTAAAATCTGCCTTCACATTATATTTTAAACATATTGCATGGTGATACAGTGCAAAATCTCATTATTGCTATAATATAAATGCAAAGCCATTCTATTTGTATTTAATAATAAAGTATTTGCCCGAATTAGTAACATAGTAAGAACTTCAATAATGAAATACAAACAATTTACATGATATAATATAGTAGGTCTGAGCAAAATCAGAGCTAAAGCCTAAATGTCCCTAGCTAACAATGTCTTTGTACAGTGAACCTTATAGTATAATAGTTGCCATATTGTAAAATTAGCATGTTGCTTGAATAAGACTTAATCAAGGATTTGGTGTACTGTATCCATCCAAATTATATATATATAAATGAAAATGAAAGTCACTCAGTTGTGTCCAACTCTTTGTGACCCCATGGACTATTCTCCAGGCCAAAATAATGGAGTGGGTAGCCGTTCCCTTCTCTAGATCTTCCCAGCCCAGGGATTGAACTCAGATCTCCCTCATTGCAGGCAGATTCTAAGCAGATACCAACTGAGCCACCAGGAAAACCCAAGAATTCTGGAGTGGGTAGCCTATCCCTTCTCCAACAGATCTTCCCAACTCAGGAATCGAACTGGGGTCTCCTATAATGTAGACAGATTCTTTAGCTGAGCTACCAGGGAAGCCCATATATATATGTATATATGTGTGTATGTATGTATTGGCCATGTAGTCAGAAAATAACCAATCTAAGACTAAATTTAAGCTGTTTTAAACTATCTGAAAACTGAGAATCCTTTGATCAATTGATTGATTTGATCATAGTTCAGTTTATTTACAGTTACTGTCTCATGCCTCTTACATAAGAAAAAAGTAGTGTATTATCTGAATGCTATGTGCTATATGTAGCAACCTTAAATATTTAGTAATGGAAAGCATAGGAAGGAGAGATGGCATATGTAGTTGAAGAGGAGTTTTGTAGCCAAAGAGATCTAGGGTTTAATCCCAGCTTATTGATGATTAGCTATGTCAGTTATTTACCTTATCGCTTAACCTCTATTTTCTCCTCTGTTAAGTGGGCTTAGTAATGCCTGCCTAGTAAAGTTAAAGTAAATTATATAATTTATATATATGAGAGCGAAGTTCACCCCACCGGTGAGTTCACAGCGTGATGGGAGGAGGAAACGGGTCCTTTGCCCATCACAACTGTTCTCTTGGGATGAGAAACCTGCATCTGAAACAGAACCAGCCCCACAAATGGGCTGGTTTCAGCCTAACCCTCAGAAGCACTGGGGCTGGCAAAAACTCTTGGTTTCTTCAGGAGAACTTTTATCATGTTAGTTTTTTCCATTGTTTGAAGACATTTCTAGACAGAGTTGGGTCAGTTACAATGAAAAGTTGACTCTTTATAAAATTATGTGTGTGTGCATGTATATTATATAGGGCCTGACATATGACACTCAATGAAGATAGCTCTAATATTTATTGTTATTACCCTAATACTGTTAATTAAACTTTCTATATAAGTTTCCAGAGAAGAATCTGCTTCAAATGATTAAGGATCGATACTATTAGACCAAATCAAACTTTTATTAATTCTATAATGTTTGAAAGTTGTATGTGTTGAATTAATATTAACCTATAAAATAAAATTAAAATGAACTAATAAAAGAATTTATTCAGACTCTGTTCTGCTAGCTAACATATAGCTTTTCTTTCAACAGGCTCAGCACTATGCAGCTATGACCTAAAGCCTTCTGAATATGCATCATCAAAAGCAAAAGGTCTTTGCCCCAAACTACCTGTTCCAGCGAGGTAAATTTTACTGTATTTCATTAACTTGTTACTTTTGTTTTTGTAGGTAGATTTTAAACTGTATATGTTATGAGAAAAGAGTGACTTGATGATACCTGTTGCCCAGTTTCAGTACTTTACAATTTTTAAAGTAGTAATAGAAATGACAACATGAATTTCACATTATTTTAAAGTACACACACACACACACATACATATAGGCAAACAACATTTCTAATTCTCAGATACTTTAAATTTCTTTGGTGGGCTCACTTTTTAAAATTTTTTAATTAAATAATTTATTTATTTTATTTCTTGGCCACGTCTAGTGGCATGTGGGATCTTAGTTCCCCTACCCGGGATTGAACCCATGCACCCTGCAGTGGGAGGGCAGAGGCTTAACCACTGGACCACCAGGGAAGTCCCTCACTTTTTTTTTTAATGTCATAGTTTTCAAGTATAGAAAGCTGTTGATATTATAAACCTTTTAGCAAAATTTGGAAGTCAGGTCTCACAGTCTCAAAAGATTCTTTGAAGTTTCTTTGAAATTGATCATCCTAACTGGTATCATTTTTAAATTACCTTTATAAATTTAAAAATATGCCAGTGATTAGTCTCCATACTTTATTTCTGGCTATATCCTTTAGGTACTTTCTCTGTAATAAGCTGTTTGTCCTAATCAACAAACATTTATTGTTAAGTACCTACTATATGTAATGGATACAAAGATGAAACAAGAAATATTGTTTATTTGAAAGAATTTTAAAATTTTGGGCCACGTCACACAGATTTGGGCTTCTGGGGTTTTAGTTCCCTGACCAAGGATCAACCAAGGCCTTCAGCAGTGAGAGCATGGAGTCCTAACCACTGGACTGCTGGGGAATTCCTTAGATATTTCTTTTATCTTTTCTTTTTTTTGGACAGATCTCATAGTAGTTTTAAGTAAGCAAATTTTAAAATTATAAATTGATTTCTTTTTTTTAAAGGAAATAGATTCTCAAGCACTGTAGAATATATCCTCAGCATTAGGTGTATACTGTTTGGAGCATGTCTGGTCTTAAGAACCTTGGCATATATCACTAACCATGTATATAACATGAACATTTCCCAGGGATACGGAATCAAAACCCCTTTTATTGTATCTTAGTAAATTATAGAAGCTATTGGTTAAAATTCTCATCTTATGTCTCCTTTCCTTCAACTGACTTAGGGGTATTACTTATGCTTCATTAACTTGAATTTGAAATTTTTTGTTGAAAAGCTGCCAAGGACGTATCAGTTTAATTGATTTCCTGCTCTTTTAGTTTTGTCAAGTTGCTATTGAAATTAAAATTTAAAGCCTACAGACATAAACACAATGGGACTGTTTTAAAAGATACTAAATAGGAAGGACCTACAAATTATCCCCTTAGACCAATAGGTAAGGAGACTCCATTCATGAAAATTGAGAATATTAGGGAGGCTGTGACAATAAAGAAAAGAGATTCTTTGAATAGAGAAAATTATCAATGTAAAAACAAGAAAAGCTCTGTTCTCTTATCTATTCAACTGCTAATGCCTATTTTAAACGCATATTTGAGTATAGAGAGTCACTATTTTAAGGCATAAATATAATAGGTATGAAAAAGCCATGGTATGAGAATGAAGTTGCCTGCTCTAGTATAATATACGTGGGTTTAGGGTAGAGGGCAGTTCATACTGCATGTCCTCCTGCACCTCTGACCTCTGACTCTACCATGTTGAGGGCTCCCTGTTCCTGGTTATGCTGGGTGATCCAGTCTTGGCTGCATACTCATGAAAGTCTCATGTACAGCATCCTAAGGGCATTCACTAGGACAGAAAACATAGAATTAGGGGCTTGAATGTTAGAGATGGACAGGCTTGGTAGCATGGTTATCCACTAATGTCTTAGTAATCCAAGATGCAATGATGAATCTATACTGTCTGAAAACTATTTATATAAATGTTTATACTTTATTTAAAGATCCTCATGTTTTACTTATCTTAATAGTTCACAATCTATCACTTTTGTCTGAACTCACCTTTTTGGAAAGTAAATGAAAAGAAACAATTGACAGAAGGAAGGCAGATCAAGACCTTGTACATAGTAAACCTAGTATCTGGCAAGCAAAGTGAAAGGATCAGAAAACAATAAATTTATTGGAATAAAAAATTTAGGTCACTACCCTGTTTCACACATAGATTAGATACCAAATCTCCAAAGACTAGGAAGATCTAGTGTCTGTCCTTAAAAAGAGTAGGGACTATACTTTGATTGACTTTTTTATATGTACTAACACTTTTGACTAAGACTAGGCAAACCTGTGATGCAGGCAAATGGCCCTCAGCATAAACAAGTCTGTTAAGCTCTTAGTAAACCAAGTTTCCTCATATATAAAGTGGGATTATCAATACCTCTTGCATGAAGTTGCTGTAAGAATTAAATACGATATTATGTGTTAAACATATGTTATTGTGCTTGGTGTATGGCTCAGAGTATTATCTGTATCAGCGTCTAGAACCTTCCCATGTCATCATCCTTCCTGGGTACTCAGGAACTTTCTGCAGATGAAGGTAGTGTCTATTTGAAAGAAAAACAGTGGTAAACTAATTTGCAGTAAAACACTAATGCCACACAATTGCCAAATGGTTACTGTTCCTAAGAGCTTTTGAATTTTACAAACCAGTGCCTAGAAAGGGCCATATTGTATCCAGATTCAGAACTCTGTTGGTGATGTGCTGAACATGGTAGCCATGGGGGGTTCTAGCCAGCCTATGTATATATTTATAATGCTTAAAGTTCTGAGTATAGCTAGAGAAAACTGCAGTACTAGAAACAGATTTCATAACTTCAGTTTACTCATCAAACAAACATTTATTTTGATACTTTCAGATGCCAGAAAGGACACTAGGTGTTAGAGAATTAACATGATACAGAAATAAGAAACTAATAGTCATGAAAAAAAATAGTTTATCTATATTTTTTAAGTGAAGGACCAAGGTGAATTAGAATTTATAAATCACCTATTGGGTGTCAAGCACTGTTTTAAGTTTCTTGTGTTATCTC
This sequence comes from Bison bison bison, assembly GCF_000754665.1. Classification (NCBI taxonomy): domain Eukaryota; kingdom Metazoa; phylum Chordata; class Mammalia; order Artiodactyla; family Bovidae; genus Bison; species Bison bison. Next base: position 2,107,494 of record NW_011494755.1, read on the forward strand.
ATTGAACCCTCTCAAAAGCCTGTAAGGATATTGTCTCTTATAAGAGAAAGGTTAGATAGATTGCTCAAAGTCACACAACTAACTGTTGAGAATCAGAATTTGAATTTAAGATCTTGTAAAGTCTATACCGGAGAAGGAAATAGCAACCCGCTCCATTCTTGCCTGGAGAATCCCAGGGACGGGGGAGCCTGGTGGGCTGCCGTCTATGGGGTCACACAGAGTCGGACACGACTGACGCGACTTAGCAGCAGCAGCAGCAGCAAAGTCTATACCACAGTTAGTTTGAAGGGGGGGAAAGGGAGTATAGAAATGAAAGAGGAGAGAAAGGAAATAAAATGAAACGTGTGAACATCACTGCATAGTGCCATTAGATTCTTGATTACTTATTTCCTGCCTTTGCTATGCTATAGAGATATTGCCAGAACCCTTTTTTTGTTTTATTTCTTTAATAAAATTTAATTAGAAATCAAGTGTAATGGCTTATTTATAACCTGGAGGTTTAAAATAGTTGTGTGAGGTGCAGACTTCTGTCTTATTAAAGAAGGCATATAGACAAAAGATATTAGGCATTGTTTGTCATCATACTTTGAGGGAGCTCATTAACTGTGGTAATCTGGACTTAAAGGCAGATAAATGGCAATATGTTTGCCAAGGTGAGATACAGTTTTCCTGTGAGTGGCTAATTTAAAAAATCTTTAAAAGACTCATTATAAATTCATTTGTTCTTGTTGACTAATGTTTCAATAATGTGAAACGGCATCAGTTAGTTCCTAATGGGATGACATTGACTTCTTAAAGATTCAATATTCTGTGGGCTTTAAAAGGTAGAAAACTTCCTATAAACAGAATTCTTTATGCTTTTCCTCCTAATTAAGAAGCACAGAGTGTGTCATTTGGGTTAGACACTAAAGTAGAAATGATCTCATGTACTAGGCTCTCAGAAGTTTAATTTTTCTGAGAGATATACAAAATCAGATAGCTCATCTTAAATTCATTATATCACATGGGATTTAAGTGGTAAAATATAAGACAAACCATTTCAATGCCATGAAAACTTAGAATTTGTAAATAGTAAAGCAATTCAAGTATTAAAAACTTGTGACTGGTCAAGTTGTTTCTGTTTGGGAAAGAGCTGAATTGAGAAAAAAGAATGACAAAGGAATCTAATACTTTTTATTTTTGAAGCTAAGTATTTAATTTCATTTTTGCTGTTGTGTCCAAATGTTATCCTCTCTTTTATTTGCCTTCTATTCCTTTTATTCAGTAACACTAGATTTACCTGTTATTCCTTACCACAAGAAAAGATTTTGACCATCAGATAGACAATGTAGTTAATCAGCTTGTGCTATTTTTATACCTCTAAATTTAGAGCTGTCAGATTTTTTTTAACTGACATAGATTGAATTATAAGGCAACAAACTGTTGTTACTTTACTCCACTTCTTTGAAGGATACTTATAAAAGTATTCTTTCTAATTGACCAAGTGTTTATATACAGTATACAAATGACTTGAAAGGATAAGTTCAGAGCTGTTATCACTCAGCTTTTCCCCTTAAATAAAAATGAAGGCTTAGAATTTTAAGACTATAAGTCTTCCCTTTTCAAATCAGCTGTCCTCATTATAAGTTTGGAAAGCAGAAAAAAGCTAAAGCTACTGGGCATCCTGCTTATATTAATTTAGAATCACTGATTTATGAGTAGCATGATGATGATGAAGATATGTGAAAAGACTTACAGAGAACTTAACTCCTACCCTTTCATGACACATGGAGGGACAGAGAAGCAAAAAGACATAGGGACCTGCAGCTTTGTAATGTTAGGAGAATCACCCAGGGCTTCTGAACCCACGTCCAGTTTTCTTTGCCACAGGTTCCACTCCCTTTTGGAGATCTTGTGTATTTCTCTCTGAGTATAAAAATATACCAACATCCTATTAGGATATGGGAGATTTAGGAGGAGCCACTTCTTGACAGAGTGTGAGGTTTATGGGTACATGACAAGAAAAAGGAAAACGGGAGTAAGACCAAGAAAACTGGTGCATATTACAAACAGAACATCCGTGTTCTTAGGTGGATGTATTTTATGTTGAAGGTTGGAGGCAGGTGAGTTAAACAGAGTTGACATCAGAGATTTTAGGATAATAAATAAAGCAGATGAAGATGTAGACATTCATAGACCAGAGAGGGCTTTAGTTTTGAAGGATAGAGAACCAGGCTTAAAATATGGTTAGAAGTCCTTAGACAGGGACGTTAACCTGGCAAGGACAGTATCAGGAAAAAAGCAGTTGTAGGTCACAACACAGTTGTTACTTTAAAGGTTTCTGTCCCAGGTCAGTCTCCACTGAGTAAGAACTTGTTAATATTTTTTGATTCTTATAATATTTCTAACTAAATCTATTTTATCTAAAAGAAATCTATAATTTAATGTATTTTCAAATCATTAATGAAACAACTTTTGATCAAAAAATGGTGATTTACATATCTGTAATTCAAGCATTACTCAGAATGCTCTGGCTTTCTGCAGTTTGTGTCAAAATATCAAATCTTTGGCATTATCTTTCACCAACACCATTTTGAAGGTATATACAAATACACCCACATTTGTATTTGGAAGCAGTTTTTTTAAAATAAACATGCCTATAATTGTCATTTTTGGATATATTTTACTGTAAAGTATAAGTAAGGTAAGGCTAGATCTTTAAAATTACATTATTTTATTGCTCCGTAAAGTTTAACAGCATGGAAGATGTTTATTCTTACTCCCAATGGTGCTCATGTACCAATATTAAAGGAAAATCAATATATAGTTCACTTATATTCTTACTTGAAAAGAAGCATTCTTATTGTTTTTTGAGGAAGGAAACAAAAACAGTGTTTTGCTTCAGGTCATACAAAGTTGCTTTGCTGGGATTAGAGACTTTGGGGATTTGGTGCTCAACCATGTAATCTGTTCACCAATTTGACCAAAATACAGTACCAATCAAGAATGAGAACACACTTACATCAGTCCAATCAAAAAAGTTATAAGAACTATGACTGATAGTCCTATGCATAATTCTGAAAATGCGGGATTCATGTTAGTAATGACTAAATTTTAACTTAGTTCAGTTCAGTTCAGTCGCTCAGTCGTGTCTGACTCTTTGCGACCCCATGAATCACAGCACGCCAGGCCACCCTGTCCATCACCAACTCCCGGAGTTCACTCAGACTCACGTCGATCGAGTCAGTGATTTTTTAACTTAATTTTAACTCAATGCACATGTAAATATGTGTTGTGCATAAATAAGGACACATGTGGGCTCTTTTAGAATTCGAACAAATCACAACTGAGGGCATGTTCATAGAGCTTTGCTTAAAATCTCATTAATTAGATCCGCACTTGCTCTCAGAAGCTAAAATAGGACCATGTTATAACAAACTATACTTCCACCACGCTTTATACATAGCTATGTTCCTTCACAAGTAAGAGCCGCAGTCAGTATAAACCTGATATAATTGATTCTTTTTTGGACACAAATAATCTCCTAATAATAATAACATACAAAAAGAAAACAAAAGAATCTGTAATCCCATGACTATAACAGAGATTTTTCTTTAGAGTTTTTCCCCTGTTCTCATTCTTAGATCTTTAATACAGAGATGTAATCATCACATTAGATATGTTTTTCATTTTTTCCCCTTGTATTGTTATAAGTTCTTCCATATGCTAGCATTCATAGTTATTGTTTCAAATAGCTGCATATTCTGCTGTATGTTGATGTCTTGGTATGACTACTTTGTATGAGTTAATAAGCTGGTGCCTCAAATACCTTTTTTAATTTAAGGTTTTGTATGTTGTTCTGATAGAGCAAATATTCTATTAATGGTGGCACATTTCAAGCAAAAGTATATGTTTTTTTATTTTTAAATAGCTTATGGCAAAAATTAATTTTAAGTTCAATAAAGTATATGTTTGTAAGTTTTGTCATCTGCCTCTTGATTGATAGATGTGTAGGCTGAGGAGTCTAAGTGTTTGGTTTTGTTTCTGGTAGTTGTGTGTGTGTGTATATGTGTGTGTGTTTCTTTTCAGAAGGGGAGGGTAATGTCTTCTGTTGGAATATGCACTCCACCCTCTTTGATAAGCTTGTGGTAAGATTTGCATCACGCCCCATGACAGTCATCTTCATAGCATTAAGCTCACAGCTCTTAGCTCCCATATGATGTGTGGAGGGTGGAGTGTATTGCAGTCATATTCACCTTTCATTTGTGTGTTTGATGTGGCATTTATATTAAGTAGGAGTAATTTTTTTTCTGATTTTTTTTCTTGTGTCACCAGTGCACCTATTCCATTCTTCCATCGCTGTGCTCCTGTGAACATTTCCTGCTATGCCAAGTTTGCAGAGGCCCTGATCACCTTTGTCAGTGACAATAGTGTCTTACACAGGCTGATTAGTGGAGTAATGACCAGCAAAGAAATTATATTGGGACTTTGCTTGTTATCACTAGGTAATTGTTTTTCTCATTATTAGCTATTACATAGTATTGCAGTAGAAGACTGTTCTTTTAACCAAAATATGAATACTGCTGGGGATACTTGTAAATTGTTTAACTTCCCATAGCCAAAATAATTGTTTCAGATTATATATAGTTATAAGTATACACATATTTTTTAAGGAATATATATATATATATCTGAAACTCATTTCCCTTCCTTTTCCCTCATTGGAGAAAACTGGTATATTCCCAAAGTTTGGTTACTAAGTCTATAATAACACTTAGTATGATAATAGGAGGCTTCTTTTAATGAGTCAGCACCCCTTTGTTTTTAGTTATGATTCCAAAAGGCTTACTTGCTTATAAAAAGAAGTTATATATTCTTATATATTTCCATCAAAAAACATAAATTTCTGATAGGTTACATTTGGATTATATGATTTTTTCATTGCTATAATTAATGTTACTGTATTGCTGGAAAAATTAGGAAATCTCCACTTGTTAGCCAGTGAGTTTTTTGGTCAATAAATAGGTAATAAAATAAATAAATAAATGTGATTTTCAAGTTGTAAGTTCCCTATATTATCCGAGAACTGTATGTAGCCATATCAGAATTTATAGAGTGTTTTAGTTGGGAGAAGTAAACTGTAGTAGGAACCAAAGAACTATTTTGTTATATACATAAAATGAGTGTTTATGCCTGTTAACACCAATTATAGTCATTGAGAAGACTAGCCGTATTTCTGTCTTGTCATTAGAGAGTATTTTCTTTTTGCTTAGGTAGTACTTGACTCAGTTGAAATAATGCTGTCCATATGAAAAGCTATTTCTGTGATATTTGAAACGCTCCCATCTGTTTTTGGTTCCTGTACATTTATTGCAAATGTGAGTACCTCAATAACATTACCTAGTCACAGATCCCAACCATTTAGTTGGCTTTGCAAATGGCCCAAGAAAACTTGACTATTAGTCTAGCCTTATGTAAAAATTATTTGATTTCTGAAATAGTTGAATACTTGAAATAAGAAAAAAAATTCCAAACCTAGAAATGTAGTGCTAATAATGTTGTTAAGTCATTGGAATTCCATTTTTTATTAGAATAGTTTTCTTTTTGAAGTTTAAGATCTTTATTCTTTTGTGAAACAAGACTTTAAGTAATTAGAGATAAACAAATTATGATTTCAGAAGTGAATTTCCCTACACAAGGGTTAAATCCTCTCAGTTTTTTGTTTTGAGATTTTTTCACTCAAGATTTTGTCACATTGGGGTGGGTATAGGAGTTGGCTAAATAACTCAGCTAAGCTTTGCTCCTTTTTGAAGAGCTTCTCAATCAAGACTCCTGACCCGAGTTGAGAAGTAAGGTCAGGAATTTTGACTTCAGTAGTTTTCAGGATATTATTCTATAGAGTCAGACCGTATCTTGGAGTTTTAGAGGAGAAAAAACTAGAAAAAGATAATATACCATCTGACTTGTTGGCCAAAACAAACATCCGAGAAGTTGGTCCTGCTGAAACGCATAGATGACACAAGGAAGTGTAGCATTTAATTTAACCGATCTCTGTCTATATTTGGTAATTTTCTGGTCACGAACATGGCATGTCATTCTCTACACTTTGTGTGTTGTCATCTGTTTGCATGCGAGTTCTGGTCTCTTCCCGTGGTGAGTCCACAACAGTGCCGTGCTGTCTTTGAGTCACCATATGCATTTGCATGTATTCTGTTCTGTCGTTTATAAACCCACAGTTAGGGGCTTTTGGCTTTAAGTGATGCTGTTCAAGTGATACAAGTACTCAAGTCAAGGTACAAAAGCAGCCAGTTTCCATTCTTACCAAAACTGGGGTCGTGAACTTGTCAATAGCAACAAATTATTTTCCCTAGGAGAAAACAATTGAAAGAGTTTCTCTTTATATTTTCTAATGTTTTCAAATGATATTCTGTGTGTCCTTTATCTTCCCTACAGTTCTGTCCATGATTTTGATGGTGATAATCAGGTATATATCAAGAATACTTGTGTGGATCTTAACATTTCTGCTCATCCTGGGTTCACTTGGTAAGCTACTTTTTCCTTTGTCACCCCTGATGTCATCTGTTTTATGTTTTCCTTACATTTATGCTTCCTTATTTTGTTTTCCCTATCTTTCTTTGCTGTATGAATTATGTTTTCTCTGGTTATTTTCACCCTTGCTTTGGATAGTATACATTTTATTTTTAGTTCTGCAGTTGGTAACCTATATATTTTCAGAAAATATTCTTCAATCTAGAATTCTATGGTTTTTAAAGGCTGAAAGGAAGCAGTATTTGTTGAGTCCTTCTCCCTTTAAATTTAGCATAAACTTTTCTACCTTTCTAATTCTATTTCTTTCTGCCCATTTGTACTTTTTGGCTCTTATTAAATAATTTGAGTGTTCATGTTCAGGTTATTATTAAAGTTAAAATATTATTTGTTGTATTTTTTTTTAAAGACTTTTGCTTACCTTTGCCTTAAGATTCTCCTTACTAGGTTTTAGTGATAACTGCTGGTCCTGTTTTTATTTTTTATTACAGTATAGTCGATTTACAATGTTGTGTTGGTTTCGGGTGTACAGCAGAGTGATTCAGTTATTCTGCTCCTATTTTTATAAAAGTCCGTTCTTGAGTTCTTAATTTCAGTTCATATTTGTTTTGACTATAATCTGAGTTCAGTAATTTATTCATGAAGGACTTGTGGGTTGTATATATTCTGAATTCTTGGTTATCTAAGATTGCCTTTGTCATCACATGTGAATGTAAAATTGTTGCATATAAAATTCTTGAGATACACTATGTTGCTTTATATCTATACTTTATTTCAGAGAACTTTGATATCAGTCTAAGTTTGTTCCTTTGTCCATAACCTACCTTACTTACCAGATATTTATGTAATTTTTAACTTACAACTTACAATCTTTGTCTAGTTCAGAATCTTAACTAAGTTTGCCTATGATCTCTTTTGGGAGGATCTTTTTTAACTTTGAAAAGTTTTCTTTATTTCTGTGCTTGATTATTGTTTCTATTCTAGTGGTTTTTGACTGAAGATTCTTGTTATTCCCCAGTCATCTACCAAATTAGCATTTTTAGTCCTTTTGTCATTTTCTTTACATTCAGGAAGAACTCTTCAAGTTTATCTGCTATATTCCTCAGTATCACTTCTGTACTTGATTACTTAATTTTGTTATTCCAGTTTCATCTAATTTGTAGTTCTTCCTTCTCTCAACCATCATACTTTTCATTTCAGTTTGTAGCCTTCAAATCTAATTGGGTGCTAGATGATGTCTTAGTCAGATTGGACTGTTGTAGCAAAGCACCATAACCCTATAAACCACAAACATTTATTTCTCAAAGTTGTTGAGGTTGGAGCGTACAAGATCAGGGTACCAGCAGATTTGGCATCTGAAGGCTGACTTCCTGTTTCCAGCCATCTGATGGCTGTCCTCACATGGCAGAAGAGGGATAGGAGTTCCCTGAGGTCTCTTTTACAAAAAGGGCACTAATCCTATTCATGAGGGCTCCACTCTTATGACCCCTTCATCTTCTAAAGGCCCCACCTCCAAATACCAACACAGTGAGGATTAGGATTCAGTAGATGGATTTTGGGGAGACATAAGCATTCAGTTCATAACAGATGAATCAGATCAGTCACTTAGTCGTGTCCGACTCTTTGTGACCCCATGAATCGCAGCACGCCAGGCCTCCCTGTCCATCACCAGCTCCCGGAGTTCACTCAGACTCACGTCCATCGAGTCAGTGATGCCATCCACCCATCTCATCCTCTGTCGTCCCCTTCTCCTCCTGCCCCCAATCCCTCCCAGCATCAGAGTCTTTTCCAATGAGTCAACTCTTCGCATGAGGTGGCCAAAGTACTGGAGTTTCAGCTTTAGCATCATAGCTTTTAGAATAAAAGTAGATTTGAATCCTATCTGTTGTTCAGTTGCTCAGTTGTGTCAGACTCTTTGCAACCCCATGGACTGCAGCATGCCAGGCTTCCCTGTCCTTCACCATCTCCTGGAGTTTGCTCAAACTCATGTCCATTGAGTTAGTGATGGACTAGCTCTAGCTTGAATCCTAGCTCTCCCACTTACCAGATATGTGGCATTTGGCATGCTATTAAACTTCCCTAAATTTTCAATTTCATCATTTGTAAAGTGGCACTGATAATACCCACTTAATAGCATTGTAATTAAATGTAGTTACATCTATTTGTGCTAATTCCTGGCACAAGTTTAAATGATTAATAAATGATATCTACTGTGGATGTTGTGAACAATGTCCTTAACATCGTAACATCTATATATATATATATAGATATAGATGTTATATATATATATATATATATTCTATATATTTTCCTGTAACTTCAGCCTTTCTCTCAACTTTTTCTGTTTAGCGAGAATGTATTTTATTCCTGTTTTTGAGGATATTAAATAGTTTTCCAGGCAATTTTCTTGTACCTTCAAGATTCCAAAATGGAAGTAGCATCTCCCTTTCTCAGAAACATTTTCCATAGACTCAGTTGTTTTGCTTACTCATCTTCAGTACAAGGAAAATTCATGCTTAGTATTTGCTTACAAATACTAAGGAATTTCCCTTTGACGTTATTCACTCTTGACTTGAGTGCAGATGGATTGAGTTGATTTGCAAAGATCTTAGCCCAGTGCTTCTCTCTCAGGCATTTCTCTTGTCCACCTCGATATATACATGCCTCTACTCTGAACCTCCCATTTCCTTACCACAGCCTACAAGGCCTTACAGTATGATCTGGAAGCCAGCTCCTGCTCTACCCACATCTGTTATCACTTTTTCCGTTGCTCATTGCTGTGGCTATAATGGCCTCTTACTTTCTCTCCTCTAGGTGTGGCCCCATCTCAGCATTTTAGAACTTGCTATTCCTTCTTGTCTGGAACACTCTTTCCTTAGTTTCATAGATTTGTTTTCTCCCTGTCTTTGATTCTTTTGCTCAGATACCATCTCACCCCAGAGAGGGCTTAGTTACCCATCGTATATAAAATTGTACTGCTTTCCCAACACTAACACTTCTATCCCTCTTACTAAGCAGCTTTTTTTTTAGGTTTAATATACTGTGGTTTTGATTGTTTCCTTATTTTTTTTGTTCCCCCAAAACTATATAAGCTCCAGAAGAGGTGATATTGGGGGCTTGGTTTTTTACTGCTCTGTCCTCTGTCCTCAACTCCTGGGTGTTTTCCCAGGTGGCAAAGTTGGTAGAGTCTACCTGCCAATGCAGGAGACACCAGAGACATGGGTTCGATCCCTAGGTCAGGAAGATCCCCTGGAGTAGGAAATGACAACCCATTCCGATATTCTTGCTTGGGAAATCCCATGGACAGAGGAGCCTGGCAGGCTACAGCCTATGGAGTCACAAAAGAGTCAGACATGACTGAGTATGCATGCATGCAGGCCTTAACCCCTAGAACAGTAGATGCTGTGGGCACTCAAAATATACCGAATGAATTGAATGAAAGTGTCTGATGCAGCTCTCTTATTTGGAGGCAGTTATGCCTCCCTCTTCAATCTAGAATCTCTGAGCAAGTGATAGAGATAAAATGTCCCATTTCTAGTGCCCACTGCTATCAAACTGTCAAAGACTTCCTTTGTTCCTACCTATCATTTGATCTTCATTTATTCATAGTATGAATATTTTATCAACTATGTGAGTGTGTCATCACTAGGCACTGGGGTTATTGTACAACAGAGAAGATCTTTGCCTTCCTCAGCTTCATTGCTGATTTTTTTTTTTTTTAACTTTAGTTCTTTTTTTTTTTTTGGTCACAAAACTGCATGACATGTGGGATCTTAGTTGCCCAACCAGGGATCTAACCCATGCTCCCTGCCTTAGAAGTGTGGACTCTTAACCACTGGATCACTGGGGAAGTCCCTTCATTGCTGATTTCTATGCCCTTTACTTGCTTTCCACACACTCCCTAGCTTAAACAGGTGCTGAGGCTCTCTTCAGTAACCAGTGCCTCTCAAGGGTATCTATCCTTGCTGGGCTCTCTCTCAGCTTCAGAATTGATAATATAGTAAAAGGAAGTTCATTTGATACAGTTAAAGATTTGTAAGTGCGTAATGTGGAAGATGATAGTGGAGTCATTGGAGTCCCCCTTTGCTGGCAAAAAGTGACAGCCACACACCTCCTAGCCAAATGGATTGTTGCTGTTAGTCCATGGTGAGGTATAGGAAGGGTCTACAAAATTGAGGATTTATGTTACACATTTTCTTGTGCTGATTGTTGCAAAATTGTTTCCTGTTTCCAGCTGGCACAGGTGTACTCTGGTGGCTGTATGCAAAGCAAAGAAAGTCTCCCAAAGAAACGGTTATTCCTGATCAGCCTCAGGTAGCTGAGGCCAATCTTCGGGCCCTCCTCATCTATGCCATTTCAGCAACAGTCTTCACGGTGAGTACAGGCCTCGGTGTGTCCTTCAGGTTTATGTTTTATTTATAGACCATTAATGAAGCAGAAACTTACCCCTAGCTATTGCAAGCCTACCCTTGATCACTGTTAGGTTAATCTCTGTCCCATGGGGTATGACCTCCTCAGAAGTCTTCAGAGGCTTCCCTAATTGATGGGTGCTATTTGATGCGACATTTTGTTCTGCACTGCCTGCTTTTTGAGAGGGAATTTTCACCTAGAATATTAATTATCATTTTCTAGTAAGAACATATATCTTACTGTCATGAAATAATGTAACTATTTTTAAAAAACAGTTCTCTTTATTATAGAAAAGTATATTAAGAAATAAGCCATCTCATGTTGTTCTGTTTTTCATGAATTATTTTCCCACTTTTTTCCTTTTAAACTTTTTAACAACATTATTCCAAAAATATAGGTGAGCTTCACTAGTATAATTATTATACTAATTACAGTAAAATTACTCCATACAGGTTATCTTGTTCCTGGTCATGCTGGTGATGCGCAAGCGGGTTGCTCTCACCATTGCCTTGTTCCATGTGGCTGGCAAGGTCTTCATTCACTTGCCGCTGCTAGTCTTCCAGCCCTTCTGGACTTTCTTTGCTCTTGTCCTGTTTTGGGTGTACTGGATCATGACACTTCTCTTTCTTGGTACAGCCGGTAAGAAGACATGTTGCTGCTTTCTTTTAGCGATGAAACTGATTTGCATTAAAATATTTTAAAACATCAGAGAAATATAGTTCTTAAGACACTTATGGACTAAGGTCTGATAAGCCATCAGAAATAATAGAGGTTATGGCTCTTTAATAACACATTACCTTTTTACAGAGGAACTTAGCAGAAATAGACTTAGAGAACTAACTAATGGTTGCCAGGGGTGAGAATGTGGGGAAGGGATAGTTTGGGAGTTTGGGATGGACACATGCACACTGCTATATTTAAAATGGATAACCAACAAGGACCTACTATATAGCACAGGGATATGTTATATGACAGCCTGGAGGGGAGGAGAGTTTGGTGGGGAACGGATGCATGAGTATGGATGGATGAGTCCTTTCACTGTTTACCTGAAACTATCACAACATTGTTAATCTGCTATACCCCAATATAAAAAGGAAAGTTAAAAAAAAAAATAACGCATTCCCCATTCATGATATTTAGATCTTCCCAGCAAAGTGAGTCTAAACCAGGTAGGGACCGAAATCATATCCAGTTTTGAGATGGTTGTGGATTTGAAGTAAGCTCCTGTCCTGACTCAGACATTTAGATTCATTCTGAGATGAACTAATGAATGCATTAGTGCTCCTCTGGAGTTGCCTCAAACTCCAGTGATAGCCAAAGATCAACCTGCCTCCTTGGGGTTTTCTGGTTTGGAAATAACCTGAATCTATATAGAGCTAGTGGTGATACAGTTCATAGTTAGATGCTCGGACTTACTTGTAGCCATACTTAATATCAAAAGTTATGTATGTCTAAATGGAATTAATTGTGAAGAGTGGTATAAGGATAATAAGCGTATATGTAACTTCTCTGGTCATTCAACACACCACCAATTGAAAATAATATTAATTTCTGTACTTTGCTAATTTTATATCTGTAATTATTGGACAAGTAATAGCTCTTTAAGAAAACTGAAGTGTTGGAAAATTCATAACTAAACTAAATAACTGATAATGTGGTAAGAATTATATTTAAACAGAGCAACTTTTAAAAGCTATATATGTTCTTTGAGGAAAACATAATGCTTGATTTTACAGTGTTCTGCTACACAACTTTTGAAGTGATAATTATTTTTGTCCCTTAATGAAATAAACACTGTGATCATAATGCCAATGGTTTGGGGGTAGGGATATATTGTTGGAAATTAGCTTAATCTCCTAGATTTAATAGCCATGTTTTTTGGTTTATACCTTATGTGCTTCTTCTTTCCTTCTTTGATATTTTCCTAGGTAGTGCTGTTCAGAATGAACAAGGCTTTGTGGAGTTCAAAATGTCAGGGCCTCTGCAGTACATGTGGTGGTACCATGTGGTGGGCCTGATTTGGATCAGTGAATTTATTTTAGCCTGTCAGCAGATGACTGTGGCAGGAGCTGTGGTGACCTACTATTTTACTAGGTGAGGATTTATACTTGTCAGAAAACTTAAGTTGTAACAACATGGATGGACCTAGAGGGTATTATGCTAAGTGAAGTAAGTCAGGCAGAGAATGTCAGATACCTGTATGATTTCACTTACATGTGGAATCTAAAAAACAAAACAAATAAACATAACAAATAGACTCATGTGAAATAGACTCAAATGAAAGTCACTCAGTTGTGTCTGACTCTTTGCAACCTCATAGACTATACAGTCCATGGAATTCTCCAGGCCAGAATACTGGAGTAGGTAGCCTTTCCCTTCTCCAGGGGATCATCCCAACCCAGGGATCAAACCCAGGTCTCCTGCATTGCAGGTGGATTCTTTACCAGCTAAGCCACAAGGGAAGTGCAAGAATACTGGAATGGGTAGCCTATCCCTTCTCCAGCAGATCTTCCTGACCCAGGAATCGAACTGGGGTCTTCTGCATTGTAGGCGGATTCTTTACCAACTGAGCTATCAGGGAAGCCTCATAGATACAGAGAAAAATCAAGTGACTGCCAGAGGAGGGGTCGAGGCTGTGAGTGAAATAGGTGAAGGAGATTAAAAGGTACAAACTTCTAGTTACAAAAAAAAATGAATGATGATGGGGATGAAAAGTCTCACATGGGGAATATGGGCAATAATATTGTGATCATTTTGTATGGTGACAGATGACAACTAGACTTATTGTGGTGATCATTTGTAATGTGTAGAAATAGTGAATCACTATGTTATATATGCAGAACTAACATAGTATTGTAGGTCGATTATACGTCAATTTTTTTAAAAAAGCAAGAAAAAAGAAAAGAAAACTTAAGATAATCTAAGTAATTATGCCTGTAGGAAGTAGAACTGAGGCTGTTAAGAGTTTAATTTCTTTAAGAAGTAAGTGGAACTCAATATGACAAAATGTGTAGTTGATAATTCTGTGAGGTAGGAAAATGGGAGGTGATTATTTTATTCTTTATTCTCTCCTGTAACTTTCTTAAACATTAATTAGAATAGCAGGTCATGCTACACTTAAATTACATTTATCAGAAAAATAAATCTAGTTAGTGTCTTAGGTATTGGGTTAGCCAAGAAGTTCTTTTGGGTTTTTCCACATAAGATGGTATGGAAAAAGCTGAGTGAACTTTTTGGTCAACCCAGTATTTTTGCTTATATAAGGATCTAGCACAGGTTAACAAGTCTTTAATTTGTATGGATCAGAAAAGGTGTTGTGACTTCCTTTCCTAATTTCAGAGCTAACTATGCACTACTGTAGGCCTGACAGTTTTCCATTAAAATGAAGTGCCAAGTCTAACATCTTTCTACGTTCCATTATCTGATTATGTAAATACCGCCATAACTATTTACTAGTAAGAGCTTTCAAAGCAGTTTTATTTAACTTAAAGTATTAGAGCATAAGAACCCCATGAAACTACCATAAAGAAATGAAGCGTTAATTTTACATGATACATCTGAAACACTTGTAGTTACTTTGCTATTTTGCCATAGAACTAGAATAAGGAAAATGAATTAATTTTTCACTTTTTTGAACTAAATCTTTTCTGTGTTTCTATCCTGGTCAAGCCTTTAATTGTCTTTTTGGTCATTTTTTAAACAGGGATAAAAGGAATTTGCCATTTACACCGATTCTGGCATCAGTGAATCGCCTTATTCGTTATCACCTTGGTACTGTGGCAAAAGGTTCTTTCATTATCACGTTAGTCAAAATTCCACGGATGATCCTTATGTACATTCACAGTCAGCTCAAAGGAAAGGTAAGGAAAAACCTTTTCTGGACTTTGTGTGGGCACATTCCAGATCTCAGTTCTGCATGTAGCAAAATTCCCAATGATATTAAGTCCAAGTGTGATGTTTTCTTCCATGTCCTTGCCAAGTGGAATCTAATTCGGTCTCCTTATCTCCCACTCTCGTACTCATATGCTGTGGCAAAATTTATCTAATCACAGGTTTCCCCAAATATCCTGTGCTTCTATTCCTCTGTGTGAATTCACAGTTTCCTCCTTGGAACCCTCCTTCCTGTCCTTAACTGCGGAAACAACATGCATTTCTGCATGCTGCTGCTGCTGCTAAGTCGCTTCAGTCATGTCGCATTTCTGCATAGCTTAGCTCAAATGCCCCCTCTTCCTAGAAACCTCCCCTGAGTCCTCTAACCTCCCAAGTGGCATCTTCTCTCTCTCTTCTCCACTTTCATGGCACTAGGATCGTATCATTCTTACTCTAACCTTTGTTACGTTTAATGCTTTTAACTTCTTTGTTGGTCTTATATACTCTATCTTATATGCAATAGGTACTAAGTAAATGTTGAATTGAACTGACTAAAAATAATTCAACCATTGCATTTTGAGGGAAAAAAGGATGAGTATGGAGGCTTTAAAGCATGGGTTGTGATTTTTCTTAATTTTTACTTTTCTAAAATTTATAATATGCTACCTGGTATGATTTGATTCTTTGGTCTTTAATTATTTTCATTATTCATTCTTTCCAGGAAAATGCTTGTGCTCGATGTGTGCTGAAATCTTGCATTTGTTGCCTTTGGTGTCTTGAAAAGTGCCTAAATTATTTAAATCAGGTAAAAGATTTTAAAAATACATCTAACACTCACTTTCAAAGACAGGTTCATTGTTTCTTCTTTCAAGATAAAGTTTTTGAGTTTAATTGAAAAATGTTTTTTTCTCATGGTGTTGTACATTGTGCCTTGATCAAGTATAACTATTTTAATCATATTCTTATTTTGAAACATAATATATATTCTTCCCAAAGCTTATTATTGCAGGAGACCCCAGTTTAATTCCTGGGTCAGGAAGATCCCCTGGAGAAGGGATAGGCTACCCACTCCAGTATTCTGGCCTGGAGAATTCCATGGACTGTATAGTCCATGGGGTCACAAAGAGTTGAACACAACTGAGCGAAATTAATTGTAATACATGGATAAATTTCCTTAGAGTCCATCTTTCAGGAAAATCATTTATCTTTTATCCCTTAATTCACATTTTATCTTTGATTTTCCCTGAGAATCGTGTCTACCCTAGCCATTCTTCTTTAATTCATTTAATGTTGTTTGAAAGCTTTAGTGAAAAGTTGTTGTGACACTTACTCCTTTTTTGCAACTGTTTACTATTGTTCAAAATTAACATGCCGTGGGGTTTTTTTGTTTTTGCTTTATCCAGCTGCTGAAGACTGTGGTACTGGCCTGGAAAATACTAGCAATGAAAGTGCTATTCCTAAGGTCAAATGGAGAGATTGATACTTATGGAGTAACAGTTCACAGAGGAGTGGCTTGGTCCTCTGTCTTTCTGTATCTGAGCATGTAGGACTCTCACTGTGAAACACTCTTTTCATCTTGAGTTGTTTTTCTTAACCACTTTTCTCCAGCCCCTAAAAATCAATTCTAATGTACTGATGCCCTTATCTAATAGACCAAAGATAAAAATTGACTTCCTCACCATTAACCTTTAAGTGATTGAAGAGTAGCATTGCACTGTCCATTCACTCACACGTAGTCAAATGGAGAGAGTCCTGTGGTGATGGTGTTGAGCATGCCTGGAGTCTGCTTTATTGGAGTTCTATGATTAATGTGAAGAAGTAGATTTCACATTTCATTAGCAAAATACATTCCTGTGGTTCATAATACTCTTCGGATGTAAAGTATTGGGAAGGTCATTATTAAAATAATTAGTAACAGCCACAACATTCTGCAAAATTATGTTTTTTTAAATTTGGTTTTGGAACAAGTCATCTTCATCAAAAAAGTTGATGGATGCAGTAACGATAATCATCATTACATTTTGTATCCGTCACTAAATAGCTTATATTCAGAGAGATGTGCTAACCTCAGCTGTCTGTTTTCGCTTCCCACAGGCACCTTTTGCTCTCACAGTTTCCAAAATGTGCAGAAAATAACTTCCTTCCAATGTCTTACTAGCTCCTATTGGTCTTTAATGATTCTTCCTGAGCACCACCTCCAAGAAACTTTCCCTCATTACCGCAGCTCCTCCTCTGACAGTGCACGATATCAGTTCATACCTCTGTGAAAACACTAGGAGCGCTGTATGAGAGTTGTCTGTTTACTTCTTCTCCTCCTTTAGATTTTTAGCTCCTTAAAGACAGGATCTTATTTTTGTCTCTGCAGGAACTGCCATAGTGCCTAGTATACAATAGGTGGTCTTTAAATGTTTTTTGAATGAATGATTAGTCACCAAATATTTGGACTAAAAAAGATTAAGAGAATGATGTGAAACTGTAAGGACCTCAAAAAGGAGAAGTGCTGAAGGAAGGAAACAAATCACATGATATCAAGATGGTAACCAGGTGAAAACATATATAAAGTTTTCAGCTCATTCCAAGCTAAACAGTAGTCAGCAAGTTAGTCCTAATAGTCCTGTGATGTATATCCAAACTACAAGTTGGTGTTTCTTGTACAAGTTTTGTGCATTTTGCATCTTCAAGAGGTAGGCATGATGCTTGAAGATTCAAGGAAAGCATTGACATGGTAGCAAACCAATTATGGGAGTGAAGGTTTAGGGAGAGTGATTCTAAACTCATACTTGGAATATGAAGTATTCCAATGTGGAGACTGGTTACCACTGGAGCGTCATGTCTCTTGTTTTCATAGAAATGTTGAGATGAGGTCAACATATTAAAAATATTAGAATACTTCTTGCCATGACAGATTAATTTTAAGCATAAGTACCAGTTGCCAGTGGAATTTTTTAACCCTTGTTCCTGTGAAATATTTCAGAGCAGGATGGGCACCCATCTGTTTGAAGTACTTAACATGATGGGGATCATGGTGGTACTGAATCGATGAGCTCCGGAGACTTTTCTAAAATTTGAGAAAGCAGGGTATAAGTGTATGATCTGCTAATGTAAGAAAAGACACTTAAATACTATCACATGCAGTCAGCAGGTATAACCTTAGTGCTCTGCTACAGGTGTGAAGCCACAGTAGAAAGAGCCCAGATGTTGAAGATGTGTTTCCTTCCCTAGCAAGCTCGGTGAAACCTCTGAGTCTCAGTTTCCTTCTTCAGTAAGTGGAAAAAATATACCTGTCCTCATAGGCTTTAGGTTAGGATGAAATATAATGCAGATAAGTCAACTCTTACGGTGTCTAGCTTTTGGTAGACACCTAGTAAGTGTTATTATCACTCTTTCCCTACCCCATTTTATTTATTTATAAAGAACTCGCTGTGTTTTACTCTAAGATAACAGAGCTGTGACAAAGAATTCAAAAGGTAGTTCTATAATGTGTCTTTTCTCTGACAGTAAATGTACTATAAAATACTGAAGAGTTTGGAAAACCAAAACAAGAAAAAAACATCACCCATGATCTCACCGTCTAACATAACACTTTTGTTACCAGCAAAATGGCAACTTAGTCCTTGACCTCCCGAAGGAAAGAATTCAATCAAAAGATATAGAACACTTTTAAGCAGCAGAAGTTTTATTAAGCAAAGCGAAAGTACACTCCCAAGAGAGAAAAGGAGAGTGAGCTGTGTGGAAACTAGAAGCAGCCCTCCAGCTGGGGATAGGGTTAGTTTTTCAAAGTAGTGGCAAGTCCCTCCCTATGTCCTGCATCATTTGACATGTTGATTGTCAGTTTTAGGTTATATAACTTTTCTCCTTGTGTGCAAGCACTTACCCACAAGCACCCAAGCAAAACCCATGCAGGGGCAGGGCGAGTGGGTGGGGAACTGGGACAAACCTGCAATACTAGTTTATTACAAATACAGAATAATGAACCCCAGGTTACACTGAGTCACCTTTTAGGGTTTTAGGGCTTGGTGTGCCTGCGCCAACATGTGATGGAAGGCTTTATCTTATTTAGGCCTGATAAGTCTGGAAATTTAACTGTCTTGACCACAATTAAGGGAGGATCTCTGGGCATGTTCTGATCACCAGTGTCCGGGTCAGAGAGGGAAAGATGGCCCCATCCAGGATGGAGCAGGGACCCACTTGTGTCTGACTAACTACTTAACACTTTCATTAATATACTTAATAATAGCTTTGAGAATAAGTTTGCAGTGTTTTACTTCAATTAATGTCTGATAAGCTCTGAACCTCATATGTAAAGTAGGGCTAACAGTAGTGTTTACATTGCCTATTACCATGAGTATGAAGAGAGTCTGCGGTGCTCTGAGCATGGGCTTAGACACAGCAAGTCTTCAGTGAGTGGAGAATCTTATTCTGTAGTAATGCCCACAGTTAACTTCTTTTATATTTTTATAATGTACATCAATTTTTATCACCGACACAGTGGACATGGGTTTGGGTGGACTCCGGGAGTTGGTGATGGACAGGGAGGCCTGGAGTGCTGCAGTTCATGAGGTCGCAAAGAGTCGGACACGACTGAGCAGCTGAACTGAACTGAACTGAATTTTTATTTTCTCTTGTCAAGTCTGTTTAACTTTTCCTTTGTGGTTTCTCTCTTGGCTTTTCTACTTAGAAAAGTTTTTCCCACTCGAATATCAAATAATTATTCTACCTTTTTTTCTTGTAGTCCTTTAGAGGTTTCCCTTCTTTGAAAAAAGTTTATCTGGGATTCAATCCATTGTTCCAGGACCAATTAATGATTAATCTATCCTTTCTTCTGCAGTGAAATGTCAATTCAATCACGTATTAAATTCTTATATATTGTACTTAAGTCTATCTTTGGGCTTTTTTTTCTATACCATTGATTTGTCTATTCTTCTACCAGTACTGAGTTTTTGTTTGGTTTGGTTTGGGTTTTTGTGTTTATTTGTTTTTAATTTTTTTTGAAATATAGTTGATGTGCAGTATTATATAAGTTACATGAATATAGTACTGGAATATTTATTATAGCTTCATTATATATCTCAGATGTCCTGTGGGGCAAGTCTCTTGCATTCTTATTTTTCAAAAACTTCTTATATAATCACCTGTCTATTCTCTGAGGTTATCTTTATTCAATGGAGTACAGTGAAATAATAATACCAATTACAATGCCAGCTATCATTTCCTGAGCACTTATCATGTGCCAGGCACTGTGGCTCACATTTCACATGCAGAGTGTCTCATTTGGAGTTTGGGTTTTTGTAATACTCTTTGGAAATGGTTAACAATGAGTCGGTTAATGTCACTTTGCATCATTTTCCTCCTGTATGCCAACGTCCAACCTGAGGTATCTCCCTGGCAGTCCAGTGATTAAGAATCTACTTTGCAGTGCAGAGGAGGTGGGTTGGATCCCGGGGGACTAAGATCCCACATTCCGCAGAGCAACTAATCCTGTGCACCACAACTATTGAACCTGGACACCACAACTAGAGATTCAGGGCGCTACAGTGAAACGTCCGTGTGACACAGCAAAGATCCCGTGTGCTGCAACTAAGACCCGACACAGCCAAGATAGATACATACATTTTTTTAAAAAAAAGAAAACTTGCAACTTGAAGTTAAAAGCCTTGAGTGGAACCGGACAACATAAACCCCTGAAGGGCCACTTGAGGTTCATTACATCCTTCACGTGACTGAGTGCAGCAGCCAGGCTCCAGAGCTATAGGAAGCAGTAGAGAGTGGTCACCTGCAGAGCTCATGTTCCATCCAAAGAAGGCTGTCACCACTTAGCTCTGATATACCTTTGCCATGTGAGAATTTATAGACAGTTTCTAACCCTTCAGTTTTCTAAGAGAAGCCAGAATTCTGGATGTTTGCATTTTATCTCTTGCTATTAAAATGTTTACAACTAATAAAGAAAGAATAATTCTGAGTGAGCCAGAGCAAACATTGTATAGTCTTTGGGCCACATATCATCAGTTGTCTATAGGCTACCAGTTGGTTGCCACTGCTGTAGAGAATACAGAGGATAATAGAGAGGAGTGTTGACATGGAAGTGGGGTAGACCAGAGTCATTGTGCAACACGATATGAAATTCCATAGTCCACAGCTATGTGCCAAGCAGTGTGGAAAATACAGCTGGCTTCAAAAAAGAGCTTTATGAACGGATAAAGATGTGGTGTGTGTGTATACATATACACACACACACAATGGAGCATTTCTCAACTATAAAAAAAAGATGAAATAATGCCATTTGAAGCAACATGAATGGACCTAGAGGTTGTCATGATAAGTGAAGTAAGCCAGACAGAGAAAGGCAAATATTATATAGTATTGTTTGTATGTAGAATCTTAAGCAAATATAAGTGAATTTTTAATGATACAAATGAACTTATATACAAATCAGAAATAGACCCACAGACATGGAAAACAAACTTGGTTACCAAAGGGGAGAGAGGGGGAGAGAGAAAATGGAAGTTTGGGGTTAAAGCACACTACTATATATAAAATAGGTAAGCAACAAGGACCTACTGTATAGCACAGAGAACTATACTTGATATTTTGTAATAACCTAAAAGGGAAAAGACTCTGAAAAAGAACATATATATATATATATATATATATGAATCACTTTGCTGTACACCTGAAACTAACACAGTATTGTAAATCAACTATACTTCAATTTAAATAAAAAGAGCTTTAGATTTTTTAAAATAGGCCATTAAATATATATAGCGTAGGTGCTAGAGTTTTGCAGATAAACAGAGTGAACCGTGAACCACTTTTTGTTTCTGCACATGCTTATCTGGATGTGACAGGAAAGTAATTGTACATCTAATGGAACAGTATAAAATTCGCTTTAAGTAGAAGGATTGTTCCAACTAGAATCTGTTTCTTTGGGGCATTGAATTACTCAGGTCTTGGTTTACTTGGACATTATTTGAAGATAGTACATTTAACACTGGAGGGCATCTGTTCTCCAGCTGATAAACCCCTAAGATTATAAAGCTTTTCTCTACATAGTATGAGTGGGAGTTATTTTTTTGAGCACCTACTTAAATCCCTGATAGTACACTAAGCACTTTATATATGTTATCACTTTCTCCAACTCTGTAAGGAAGGTGCATTTCCTCTATTTTATACATGAAAACATTGAGTCTGGTACCTTGTAGCAGATCACATGATCTACTTCGTGTTTCAAATGGAAGTTTCAAATCTAAGTTTGCCTGGATCGTGCCATGACTACACACTGCTTCCTACAGTTGACCCTAGAACAACAGCTTTAGATCGTGTGGGTCCATCAGAGATGAACTTCTCACCCTGGCAAGAGGGATTTAATCGAAAGGGAGGAGGAGTGAGGTGAATGATGGGGAGTGGGAGGCATGTGCATTAATCCAGGGAAGGGGCAGGGCTTTTTCAAGGGAGTGGGGTGCTACCCCTTTTTATCTTGTTTTGGTCATTAATATATGGTATTGGCCACCAGTGGGTGTATTGTTTAATATGTGAATTTATTAAACAATACATTTTAAATTAATATGTGAATGTATTAAACAATACATTTTTTTATGATGAAAAAATTATGGGGGTCCACTTATATGGGAATTTTTAAAAATAAATACTACATACTCTAGTACAACAGAGTCCACTGGTGATTGACTCCATGGCTGCAAGAACCATAGATAACAGAGACTATAAAGTTAGTCTTGGAGAAGGAAATGGCAACCCACTCCAGTATTCTTGCCTGGAAAATCCCATGGATGGAGGAGCCTAGTAGGTTGCGGTCCATGGGGTTGCAAAGAGTCAGACATGGCTGAGCGACTTCACTTTTTTTTTTTATAAGGTTAGTCTAAGTGGTTGGCAGAAAGTTCAGAGAACACTTATTAGCCACAAAGGACTCAGAACGTCTTAAGAACCCTGGCATGAATCCTTTAGACTAAGAGCTGTAGGAGAGGGAAGTGACAACTGTCCGAAAGAGTTGGCACCCCGACCCCTGTGTTGTTCAAGGTCAAATGTATACATGCTTTTGTACAACTTAAAGAGAAGTAATTGTTACAGAGAATATTCAAGCTTTCTGATATAAATTGCTGACAGCAGCTTTCTGCTGAAACTGTTTCCTGTTTTAAACTAAGACAAGTGGTAATTTTTATGCAGTCTATTTAAGTTAAGATTTACAACATATTTTTAATTCTGTCCCTTAAAAAGTTGGAGTATTTAGAACCAAACTGAGTGAAATATATGGTATCAATCGGACTTTGTGCTTCCTCCATCCCTCACTCAAAATGCAAAAGGGATCATTTGGATTACTGTTGCCCCTATTTAATGTATGATGGTCCACATGTAGAGATGTACTCATCTGTTCCCCTTTTCCTACCGTCGCTATCTAGCTTGCCCTATTAAGTGGGTTATTATGTTAAGATTTTAAACTTTAAGAGAATCTCTAGGTCCTTAAATGAAGAAAAGAAAGAAGGTGTGAAAGTATAGAATCTGTGCTCTGGGACCTATGGCCAGACAGGCCTGGGGACCAGTACTTTTTCACTATAACCTTTCACACAAAAGTACACACACCAGGGACCGCTTGGGCTAATAGGCATCCTTTTATAAGGATTTCTGGATGGTGATCATCTTTCATGTTGCTTCTGAGAATTGAGTCCTGCCAGTGAGACTTAAAGAATTGAGTCTTTAAGCCTGTGTCCTGCCTGAGCAGATGTTGGGCACAGGCTAAATGTTAATCATTGATGACTCTCTGTGGGCAATTTAGCTGAATGTCAGGAAGGCAGTCTAGGAAGAAGGTGAGTGGGCTCTAAAAATCTCAACTAAGTCATCAGCAAAAAGCTCAGAGAATGCTTATTAACCACAAAGGACTCAAAATTTCTTGAGAACCCTGGTGTGAATCCTTTAGACTAAGAGATATAGAAGGAGAGGGAAATTTCAATGGCCTGCTATGATCTTTAGCACATTTTTCTTCCAAAAGAGATCATCTTGACCTTTGTGTATCACATGCAGCTCATCTTCTTGCCTTGGGAGTAGGAAAAAGTTTATAAAATACCTACTTTTTTCAGTTAGGTTAACTATAAAAGAGTTGCATAGATCTGTAGGAATATTGCCAAGAAGGCTGAATTTCTATGAGCACATCCAACCCCGGAACCAAGGAATGGAGAAAAGAAATCACTGCTGCCTCCTTTCATGTCTACAAATAGCCTTTTGCTTTAAAAGTAGATCAAATGGGTGGAGATGGTTGGAGGAGGGAGAAAAGAAGCAGCAGAGGAAGAAGAATAATTCTTAAGTAAAGTGAAGCTCTCAAAATTAATGAGAGCAGCAAAAAAACACTTTTGTTGTTTAGTTAGGAAACATTGGGCCTGCTCTTAGACTCAGCTGGCCTGATGATAACAGAAGAGAGAGATTGGAGATATGTGGATCCTCTCAGTCCTGCCTCTTCTTTCAAGGAAAGTTATGTTCAAACTGAAAAGGGGAGTACAACATAGTTAAGCATTGTTGGTCTTCATTTAAGGGGTGAGATTTAAGACAACACCCAGTTGTTTTAAATGGGTTATCCAGTATCCTTGATTCTAGGCATTATAATGATGCTTTTTTACATCAACATTAATTATGTGTGTGTGTGTGTGTGTGTGTACATACATAGATAGTATATGTGTAGTTAATATGGTAGGGTATTTTACCCTACTGACTTATTAGAAAAGTCCCTGATACTGGGAAAGATTGATGGTAGGAGGAGAAGGGGATGACAGAGGATGAGATGGTTGGATGGCATCACCAACTCAATGGACATGAGTTTGAACAAGCTTCAGAAAATAGTGCAGGACAGGGAAGCCTGGCATGCTGCAATCCATGGGGTCACCAAAGAGTCAGACACGACTGAGCGAATGAACAACAGCACAATATATTACTATCTTGTGCTCACAGCTCTTATCTCAAAAGTTAATATATACAATATTTTAAGGAAATCATACTATTAAGTTGTCCTGGTACCACTCATCTGCTGCTTGCCCACTTTATGCTGTCATTGGCCAGTGCTTCCTATCAGTTAAAAGACAGCAGGCACCAAAGAGTTAACTATCTAACTGCAGTGGTTCACATTTCCTAGTCTTCTATAAAACTTCTTTTGAAACATTTTGTGAATAGCCTCATAACATCAAAATAAACTGTGCTTTTGATCTTATGTAACAGTAAGTCGGCTAAAAAATGATACAGAACTTTCCAAGCCTGATCTATTCTCAAGGAACCCAGAGTAGTTCCAAATTCTCACCAGTTCCATACTCACCTAAAAAATGAACTACAATAACAAACAAACCCAAAACAAAACAAATAAAAACAACCAAACAAGCCCCATTAATAATTTATTTTAGGGCAGAGTTTTCAAACTGCTACCTGTGGGCTAAATATGTACTTCAGTACATAAGTTTTATTGGAACACAGCTATGTTCATTAATTTACAAACTGTTTTGGCTGTTTTACATTATGATGGCAGAACTGAGCAATTGTGGCAGAGACTATATGGTCTACAAAGCCAAAAATATTCACTATCTGGTCTTTTACCAAAAAAACTTTGTTGCCCCTCCTCTAGAGTAACGTTAAGAATCAACACCAACCTCACTTACAGTCTAGAGAACCCACCTTCTCAGCCTTTTTGAAACACAAACCACATATGCTCATTTCCAATTTCAGTTCAGTTCAGTCGCTCAGTCGTGTCCAACTCTTTGCAACCCCATAGACTGCAGTACACCAGGCTTCCCTGTCCATCACCAATTCCCAGAGCTTACTCAAACTCATGTCCATCGAGTCGGTGATGCCATCCAACCATCTCACCCTCTGTCGTCCCCTTCTCCTCCTACCTTCAGTTTTTCCCAGCATCAGGGTCTTCTCCAATAAGTTGGCTCTTCACATCTGGTGGCCAAAGTATTGGAGTTTCAGCTTCAGCATCAGTCCCTCCAATGAATATTCAGGGTTGATTTCCTTTAGGATGGGCTGGTTTGATCTCTTTGCAGTCCAAGGGACTTGCAAGAGTCTTCTCCAACACCACAGTTCAAAACCATCAAGTCTTCGGTGCTCAGCTTGCTTTATAGTCCAACTCTCACATCCATAATGACTACTGGAGAAACCATAGCTTTGGCTAGATAGACCTTTGTTGGCAAAGTAATGTCTCTGCTTTTTAATATGCTATTTAGGTTGGTCATAGCTTTTCTCCCAAAGACCAAGCGTCTCAATTTCATGGCTACAGTCACCATCTGTAGTGATTTTGGAGCCCAAAAAAATAAAGTCTGTCACTGTTGCCATTGTTTCCCCATCTATTTGCCATGAAAGATGCCATGATCTTAGTTTTTTGAATGTTGAATTTTAAGCCAGCTTTTCACTCTCCTCTTTCACCTTCATCCAGAGGCTCTTGAGTTCCTCTTCACTTTCTGCCATAAGGCTGGTGTCATCTACATGCCTGAGGTTATTGACATTTCTCCCAGCAGTCTTGATTCCAGCTTCTGCTTCATCCAACCCAGCATTTCTCATGATGTACTCTGCATATAAATTAAATAAGCAGGGTGACAATATACAGCCTTGACGTACTCTTTCCCCAATTTGTAACTGGTCCATTGTTCCATGTCTGGTTCTAACTGTTGCTTCTTGACCTGCATACAGATTTCTCAGGAAGTAGGTAAGATGGTCTAGTATTCCCATGTCTTTAAGAATTTTCCACAGTTTGTTGTCATGCACACAGTCAAAGGCTTTAGCCTAGTCAATGAACCAGAAGTAGATGTTTTTCTGGAATTCTCTTCCTTTTTCTATGACTGTTTCTGCCAACGGTTGTTGGCAATTTGATCTCTGATTCCTCTGCCTTTTCTAAATCCAGCTTGAACATTTGGAAGTTTTCGGTTCACATAGTGTTGAAGCCTAGCTGGGAGAATTTTCAGCATTACTTTGCTAACAAGTGAAATGAATGCAGTTGTACAGTACTTTGAACATTTGGGATTGGAATGAAAACTGACCTTTTCCAGTCCTGTGGTTGCTGTGGAGATTTCCAAATTTGGTGCCAAATTGAGTGCAACACTTAACAGCATCGTCTTTGAGGATTTGAAATAGCTCAGCTGGAATTCCATCGACTCCACTACCTTTGTTTGGAGTGATGCTTCCTAAGGCCCACTTGACTTTGCACTCCAGGATGTCTGGCTCTAGATGAATGATCACACCATTGTGATTATCTGGGTCTTGAAGATCTTTTTTGTATAGTTCTTCTGTGTATTCTTGCCACCTCTTCTTAATATCTTCTGCTTCTGCTAGGTCCATACCATTTCTGTCCTTTATTGTGCCCATCTTTGCATGAGAAGTTCCCTTGATATCTCTAATTTTCTTGAAGCGATCTCTAGTCTTTCCCATCCTATAGTTTTCCTCTATTTCTTTATATTGATCACTGAGGAAGGCTTTCTTATCTCTCCTTGCTATTCTTTGGAACTCTGCATTCAGATGGGTATATCTTTCCTTTTCTCCTGTGCCCTTTGCTTCTCTTCTTTTCTCAGCTATTTGTAAGGCCTCCTCAGATAACCACTTTGCCTTCTTGCATTTTTTCTTTGGGGATCGTTTTGATCGCCACCTCCTGAACATTATTGCGAACCTCTGTCCATAGTTCTTCAGATCTATATGTATCAGATCTAATCCTTTGAATTTATTTGTCACTTCCACTGCGTAATCATAACAGATTTGATTTAGGTCGTACCTAAATGGCCTGGTGGTTTTCCCTACTTTCTTCAATTTAAGTCTGAATTTTGTAATAAGGAGTTCATGATCTGAGCCACAGTCAGCTCCTGGTCTTGTTTTTGCTGACTGTATAGAGCTTCATCTTCATTTGCAAAGAATAGAATACATCTGACTTCAGTATTGACCAACTGGTGATGTCCATGTTGTCTCATGTGTTGTTGGAACAGTGTGTTTGCTCTGACCAGTGCGTTCTCTTGGCAAAACTCTGTTAGCCTTTGCTCTGCTTCATTTTGTACTCCAAGGCCAAACTTGCCTGTTACTTCAGGTATATCTTGACTTCCTACTTTTGCATTCCAGTCCACTGTGATGAAAAGGACATCTTTTTTTGGTGTTAGTTCTAGAGAACCTATGTAGGTCTTCATAGAACCATTCAACTTTATCTTCTTTGGCATTAGTGATTGGGGCATAGACTTGGATGGCTTGCCTTGGAAGCGAACCAAGTTCGTTCTGTCATTTTTGAGATTGCACCCAGGTACTGCATTTTGGACTCTATTTGACTATGAGGGCTACCTCATACAAGCTATGCCAATCTGTATGAAGACATTTCCTGTATTAAGATCATACTGTGTTTCTCAAAGAACGCTGTTATTTCCTGCTGTTCCAATAGCGAATAAAGTTTATGAACCACAAATAGTGACCTACTCAGTACAGTAGTCTCTCTTTGGCCCTGAAAAGTTCTGCATTTTTAACCAATGAAATTAATCATATAATGGCAAATTAAATTTTTGATGACTCCAACCTCATCTTCATACCCAGTTCGTAATAACTAACGAGCGTACAATTGGAACACTCATAAATTAAAGACTCTCTCTTCTGATCTCAGTGTTTAAAACGTTACAGACAACACAGTGTAAAGTATGCCTTTGTGTTCTGCGTTTTTCCTGCAACTTCATATTTTGGGCTCACCAACAATTTCTTAAGTCAGCAGTAAGCCAAAAATTGCTCAGGACTGTAAGTTTTCAGTACAAAGTCCATATACTTTCCCTTCTTAAGACTCAGACATGTTTCATGTTATGTTACTTATTCACATTTTCCAGAAAATGTCAGTTCTATTCTAGAATGTAATGTAGAAAAGAAGAAAAAAAAAATCAGAGTGACTATTAGTCAAAGAAAACATGGGGAGACAGAAGCAGGTATGATTGGATAAAATATGTCAGCTGGGTTCTGAGTACTACAGGAGAAAAAAAACCAGCCCAGTCTAGCCCCAACAAGAGCAAGATTGAGAAAGGGGTGGGGGTGGGAAGAAGGGGAGAGATTCTTAGGTATTTATTAGCTTCTGTAACTGAGAAGTACAGAATCTGGCTGGTTCCTAACCATGTAAAGATTGTCACCAAGGGCAGGTACCTGGTTTCTCTCTCTGCTCCGACTTCCATTATGTTTGCGAGACAGGCATGGTCGTTTGTATCCTCACACCTTACATCCAGGTACATGAGAGAGCTCCTCTGTCAGAGCACCTACGGAAGAGAAAGAAAACTTTTTTTCCCAGAAGCCCAAGGGAACATCTTTTACTTTCATTGGCTCTGATTCGTTTATGTACCAATTCCTGAAGCAGTCACTGTGGGTGAAACATGTTGATTGACTTACATCGATCAAAGCTTACCCCCAGAGCTGGAGGTAGTGTCAACCTCACTCAGACTCCAAGAGAATGAGAAAGCATTGTTTTCTCAAACGGGATTTGATGTTCTGCCCCAGGAGGGAGAGGTATAAAATCAGCAACAAAGAGTTGTCTACTGCTAGAACTGTGAGAAGTGACAGCACAGAAGAAAGTGCCAAGGAGGAGGAAATAGATGTTCCCAATATAACAGCACAGCAATCTGGTGCCTTTATATGTGCGTGTAGCTTTTAAAGCATCACTGAAATGCCTAGCGATGAACCCAAAGTATCTTGGAAAGGTTAAATTATGGTTTGATTTACTAAGACGGGGAAGAAGGTAATGAATGTTGGAAAGGTTTATGTGTGTTTTAATAAAAGTCAATGTTTTTAAAGGACCAAAACTAGGCCATCTGAGTTCTCTTTACCATATCAGGTTTTGTTTTTTTTTAAATGTCTTATATTTCCTTGTGCTTAATCTAAATCTGTACCTCACCAAAGCCATGGGTTTAACTGTGAAATATTTTTGCAAGCTATGCTTTAACTATCCTTGGTTTAAATTGTAAAGATAACATTTACTGATAAAGAATTGTTTTCGCTTTTGTCCAGAATGCATACACAGCCACAGCTATCAACAGCACCAATTTCTGCACCTCAGCGAAGGATGCCTTTGTCATTCTCGTGGAGAATGCTTTGCGAGTAGCTGCCATCAACACAGTGGGGGATTTCATGTTATTCCTAGGCAAGGTAATAAAACCAAGTATATTATCTGAGACATACAGTAAATTTTCATATATGCAATAGTTGCTTTTCAATTTAAAACATATATGAAGCCCACCAAAAACGTAAAAGTCACAAAATATAAAGCAAGCACTTACAGAGCCCTCAATATGTATCAGGCATTTTTCTAAGTACTTTACATGTATTGTGCTCATTTAATCCTCATAACAAATTTGTAATGGAAGTTCTATTATTATCTATTAACTTCATGATACAGATGAGGAATCAGAGGCAAACACAGTTAAGTAATTTTCCCTTGATTCTCCTGACATATTTTGAAATAAGAAACAGTCCATGTGGTGGCTAGGACCACTGTACCTGAAGCCTGGCTGCCTGAATGAAAATCCTGGTCTCACTAGCTGTATGACTTAAGGCAGGGTACATAACCACTCTGTGCCTCTCTTTGTCCATCTGTGAAATTGGTGTCACAATAGTGCCAAACCCCTAGAGTTGTGAGGATTAGGCTAATTAATATGTGTAGAGTACCTAAGATAGTGCCTGAGACATTGTAGGTTCTTGATGAATATTAATGGTCATTGTTAACTATATATAAATCCCTTAAAATAGAACTGTTAGGGAATGAGAGTTAACTGTCCTCAAGCATCTTTTTATTCTATGCTATTAAAATCTGAAAAATATTAGATAACATTATAATTGGGGTTCATTGTATCTATATTTCAAACCATAAAATACTCAGAAAATTTAAGATACTACTACTATAACCTAATAACTTATTTTTATATTTACCTCCCATATTTTTCATAGGCTTATATGTCTATAGTATAACAGTCCTACTATACATACCTATTTGTTCCGCTCTTTTCACTTCATATTCTATTATGTATTTTTTCATTTTGCTTTGATAACCTTAATAATTACTCATTATCATGATGGCCACTATTCCATCAAATGCTGTTCTCTTACTATTGAGCACTTTTTACTCCAGCCACTGTGCTTTTGAAAGGAAAAGCACATTTTTCCCTTGCAAAGGAAAAGGGAAAACGTATTTGATGTTGAAAGGCATTGATTAGCACTATGTAGGTTTTTTAATTTATTTTTTAATTGGAATATAATTGCTTTACAATGTTGTATTGGTTTCTGCTATAAAATAGTGTGAATCAGCTCTAAGTATACATATATCCCCTCCCTCTGGAGCCTCCCTCCCACCCCTAACCCTCATCCCATAGCACTGTGTAGTTTTTAAGTTCTCAGGCAACAGTCATCTAAGAAGAATTATACAACTGTACAGATAGTTATTTTGTTTTGTAATTAAACATATATTATGACTCCTGGATTTTTGTCATGTTTTTACAATAAGAAACTTTTTATAGTAAGAATGAAATGAGTTAATTCATATTAAGGACTAAATACAGGTCTGACCCTGTTACTAACCATTACTGTTATTTATGTACTATATGAATAACTCAGGGAGACCCCAGACTTTTGGTTTATTTTTTACATATTTATATTTGAGCCCTAGTACCTAAAAAGCAACTTAAAAACATATATAAATATAAATATACAGAGCAATTAAAAAGTTTTTGAAACTTACTGGGTACCAGGCACTGAGGGCAGTGCTTTATGTTTACATTTGGTCCCCCCTCCCTCCACCCTCTAAGGAGAGCTACTACTATTATCTTCATTTTACAGCAAAGGAAACCAAAGTTTAGAGAGCTAAGTAGGTTGTCCAAATTTAGAAAACTCAAATGTGGCAGAGCTGGAGTTCAGATTCAGATCTGTCTGACTTCAAAGTTTTTAATCACTGTGAGCTATAATTGCCTTAACTGACAAAAATTTTGTCCCTGGGCCTTTTTCCCTGAAGCCTTTTGATTCAGTGATTCTGATGATGGTAAACTACTAGAGATAATTCTAAATACAGCATTATTTATAATAGTGACCAAATATAAGCAGTCTACTGCCTAATAATAAAAGTTGGAAGTAATAATCTGCAGACTATTTGCCTATTAAACCTTTTTTTTTTTTTTTTTTTTTAATTTTTTTGGCCATGCCATGCAATCTTTAAGAGCTAGTTCCCTGGCCAGAGATTGAACTTGTGCCCTCCACAGTGAAAGCACTGTGGTTTTAACCACTGAACCATCAGGGAATTCCCTAATTATGTTTTTTTATTAAGAGTTTATAATATGATTGTGTATAATATGGTAAATGGAAAAGCTGAGTAAAACTACTAGACTATCACAGAACTTTAAAAATGTGCATAAGAAAAAAATTAAAATTAGTATCTCAAAATGTTAACAATGATTGCTTTCAGGCATTGAAAACATTTGTGACTCTAAACCCTTCTCCCACTTTACCATGGCAAAGTTTCTATGCATTTTTTTATAATGGAAAAATATATACATGATAAAATGTAGTGTTTTAAAATTGGCTTTGAGCTTTTCAGCAGCCTTTTTTTTCTTAGGTTTTTTTCTTATGTTTCTCATAACCTTTTAGTCATTAAACAAGTATAGAGTACCTACTAGTAATGTACCAGGGCCTTTTCTGGATGCTGGTTATAATACTAGTCAATAAAGTGAATTTAAAATCTGGTAGAAAAGACAGTTTTGTATCCCTTTTTTCATTTCATATTATAAGCATTTCTCATTTTATTAAAAATGTCTTAAATGTGATTATACAATTGTATCATTTATTTAACAAAGCCTTTGTTTTTTACTATTGAACTTTCCTCAATTTTTTTTACTATTATAAAGTGTACTATAGTGAAACTTTTGTATACCAGTTTTGCCCACAGTAATACTTATGTCCTAAGGCCAGAATTGTAGAAGTGGAATTAATGAGTTCAAGTACATAATAGGATTTTTGATATGTATTTCCAAGTTGCTTTCCAGCAAAGTATAATTTTGAGTAATATATCTAATGTTATTTACAAAAAGACCTAAGGCCATGAAAGATAAACAGTTTTTAAACTGACAAATCAAAAAAGGAAAAAGATAAGAGAAAAAAAAAAAAAAACTTCTGGGTTTCTAACTTACTAAAATGAATTTCTTGTTTTCCTTTTTCTTTTTTTGGTTGTTTTCCTTTTTCAAAAATGTACTTCTGATCACAAAATACAATAAATCTTTTTAAAGAGTTTCTTTTGTTACAGTTAATGAACTTAACTGAAATTAGTGAAATTAATAGCTACTAGTATGCAGAAATAGTTTTTGGTCAGATAGTTCAACTAGATAGATCATAATAAACATAAAAGTGTTAGGAACAGATTATTAGTGCATTCAACAACTTGGATGAATCTTGAGGGAATTATGCTGAGTGAAAAATGCCAATCCCAGAAGATTAAGTATTGTATGATTCTATTTATACAACTTTCTTGAAATGACATTATAGAAATGGAGACCATATATGTGGTTGCCAAGTCAGTGATGGGGTTGGGGGGAAGTAGGGAAAGGTATAAAAAATTAAAATGAAGGAGGCTTGTGATGATGGGAATGTTGCTATCTTTACTGTACTGGTGTCAGTATCTAGATTTTGACTTTGTATTCACTACTGTCAATATAATTTTGCAAACTGTTATTACTGAAGGGAACTGGATAAATGGTACATGGGGTTTGTTCTGTGTTACTTTTCTACTATTTCACATTAATCCATAATTATTTCAGAATTTAAAATTTAATTTTCAAAACCTTGATTTTAGAAAGAAAACAAAAAATAGTGTCATGGATTTTGTTTCTGTGAAGCCCCAGTGATTTTATGGAATGGTAAATTAGATTTAGAAGAGACCCTAGTTCCTCCAGTTTAGCGGCTTATGACCTATGATTGCTGGCCTATAGGGTCCTCAAAGGTTAAGAATAAAGATGTAGAAGCTATATTTCAACATTTTAAAGTGTAATAGATATTGCATATTTATATTACTTTATGTCTATTTGATAATACTTTTTGTGACACTCCTTATATGTCCTAGTTGACAGTTTAATCTGAGTTCATTCAATTAAAAAATGAAAATATAAATTGTTACTTAAAGGTGCTATTTTATTGGTAAACAAAATCTTTCAAAACATGGGTTTCATGGGAGAAAAGGCATCATAAATCCAAGACTGATGACCAAAAAAAAGGAAGAAACTAAAATTCCCAGCCACTATGTAAAATGCTTTCAGAATGCTTATTTTAACAATTACAGGGCGTATGTCACATTGTATCTCTTTTAAAGATGGATAAATAGGCTCAGAAAAGTTAAATGAACTTGCTTAGTCACAAAACTAAAAACTACTAACTCAGATTCAATCTTACATCTTTCTGACTCCAAAACTAGTATCCTTTCTTCCTGCTTCTCACATTCTACCCTGATTTGCCAATAATTTATCCTTTATTATAAGATTGTCTAAACTTTTAAAATTACATATCGTATTAAAAATTTTGAGCACACTTCCCCAGTATATTTATTTATTTATGATATATGCATAGCTTTTAATAAAAAATAAATTTTTAGCATATGAGAAATATAAATAGAAGTCCCAAGTGATTCTCTTGAATACTCCCTTGGCTATGTGTACTCCACCACGAAGGACACCCACCAGGTATATAGAGCCGTACTACTTGTAGGCTGTGAGGCTAAGACTCACTGGGGGTACTTTTAAAATGAATATTGCTGACTTCATCTTAAATCCAATCAATCAGACTCTCTGGGGGCAAGGCTCAAGAATCTGCATTTTATTCACAAACTCCCCGAGTGATTCCTAGCCCACCTGATAATTTGATAACCACTAATTGAACTGTGAACTTCCTGATGTTCAAGCTGGTTTTAGAAAAGGCAGAGGAACCAGAGATCAAATTGCCAACATCCACTAGATCATAGAAAAAGCAAGAGAGTTCCAGAAAAACATCTATTTCTGCTATATTGACTATGCCAAAGCCTTTGACTGTGTGGATCACAATAAACTGTGGAAAATTCTGAAAGAGATGGGAATACCAGACCACCTGATCTGCCTCTTGAGAAATTTGTATGCAGGTCAGGAAGCAACAGTTAGAACTGGACATGGAACAACAGACTGGTTCCAAATAGGAAAAGGAGTTCGTCAAGGCTGTATATTGTCATCCTGTTTATTTAACTTATATGCAGAGTACATCATGAGAAATGCTGGACTGGAAGAAACACAAGCTGGAATCAAGATTGCCAGGAGAAATACCAATAACCTCAGATATGCAGATGACACCACCCTTATGGCAGAAAGTGAAGAGGAACTAAAAAGCCTCTTGAAGAAAGTGAAAGAGGAGAGTGAAAAAGTTGGCTTAAAGCTCAACATTCAGAAAACGAAGATCATGGCATCCCGTCCCACCACTTCATGGGAACTAGATGGGGAAACAGTGGAAACAGTGTCAGACTTTATTTTTTTGGGCTCCAAAATCACTACAGATGGTGACTGCAGCCATGAAATTAAAAGACGCATACTCCTTGGAAGGAAAGTTATGACCAACCTAGATAGCATACTCAAAAGCAGAGACATTACTTTGCCAACAAAGGTCCGTCTAGTC
>NW_011494755.1:2143038-2182698 GCF_000754665.1 Bison bison bison
CCAACAAAGGTCCGTCTAGTCAAGGCTATGGTTTTTCCAGTGGTCATGTATGGATGTGAGAGTTGGACTGTGAAGAAGGCTGAGCGCCGAAGAATTGATGCTTTTGAACTTGGAGAAGACTCTTGAGAGTCCCTTGGACTGCAAGGAGATCCAACCAGTCCATTCTGAAGGAGATCAGCCCTGGGATTTCTTTGGAAGGAACGATGCTAAAGCTGAAACTCCAGTACTTTGGCCACCTCATGCGAAGAGTCGACTCATTGGAAAAGACTCTGATGCTGGGAGGGATTGGGGGCAGGAGGAGAAGGGGATGACAGAGGATGAGATGGCTGGATGGCATCACTGACTCGATGGACGTGAGTCTGAGTGAACTCCGGGAGTTGGTGATGGACAGGGAGGCCTGGCGTGCTGCGATTCATGGGGTCGCAAAGAGTTGGACACGACTGAGCGACTGATCTGATCTGATCTGAATTGTATCCTCTGCTTGAAGGGATGCATGGTACCCTTTCGTTATACTAGGGAGTAATTCTTACATTTCTTTGACTTTTTAAGCTAAATATCACTGATTTTCATAGTTGTTTCTCATGTGACAGTATTCTACCTCAACAGCTTTTGTCTCAACATCTACTTTGCCTGAACCACATCTTCTGCCTATTATTGACTTTGACATTCAAACGTGGCTTTAACTTTTAGTGTCAAGAGAGAGCATAAAGCAACTCAGTTCTCCTATAGGGTAGATATAAAAACATTGAAGAAAAGGGTAAGAAATAACTCACTCTAAAATTGAAACAAACAAACAAAAAAAAAAACTGAAACCAGAAGAGAGAAAAAAAGGGGGGAGGGGGTACTAATTAGCTGTTTGTGGACATTATCCCAGAAATAACTCATCATGAGAGAAGATTCTTAAATGTATTGCCACAAAAATGATGGGAGGGGAGCAGACCCAGCTTTGCTCCCTAACATCATCTGAGAGAGGGATCAATTTGTAGCTTAACCAGTATATCCTCTGATGCATTATAATTCCTGGTTAAGATAATGATGAATGAGAGATGCTTTTGTGTTGACAAATAGTAGGGGAAAGACAAAAGAATTCCCAGTCTCTTGTCTTCAACCCTGGGCAAGGAAAGGCTGCTGTGGTTCTTGAGGACTCTTTCTTTTTCTTTGTTATTTACAGCTTGATGCTAGGCCAGGTGAAGGGCTGGGCAAGAGTGAGGCTAGGATTCAGTGTACCTATTACTGTGATGTATCAGTATCCAAGTATTTGCTGAATGTTTACCTGGAAAGAGCAATGGGGTTGGCATCACAAGACTATATTTTGAGTGGTATCTGCTCTTTATTTTACTCTGTGGCCTTGGGCGGGTCAGCTAGGCTCTCTACGAATGTTTCCCAATCTATAATACAAGGGTGATAATGTTCACTATAAGCTATTCATAGGGTTATTGAAAAACTGAAATAAAATAAATGGACCGCAGAAAATTTAAAGTGCTGCATGTGTGGTGATGAAGCATCAGAGTAGGTGGTTCTTGACAGTGAGCAAATGGCTATTTCTTTTATTTTTGCAGCATGAATGCGTTTGGCAATCTCTTTCTTCACAAATAGTCCAAATCAACACTTCATAGCAAATCGTATTAAACATACCACATGTTCTATGGGAAATAAAATACAAAGAGAAAGCTCTCAGAGATGTTGGTTGCAGCATAATCTGAAAACAACGTCTCCAAATGTAGGAGAAAGGTTAAATAAATTTTAAACCACCCACAGAATGAAAAGAGTGTAGCTGAATATGTACTTAAGAAGCATGTATTATATATAAATATTAATGAGCTTTTAATGATTTGTTTCTATAGCATTTCATATATGTAAAAATACTTAGAAAAAATACACAGCGATACTCTGCAATGTCAGTAATTTTCTTCTGCATGCTAAGAGTGTGTGTAATTTTTTTTTCTAAGATAGGTATACATTTCTCTTAGAGATTGCCACAGATGCTAAATAAGTGAAGTCTTAGGGAACAAGCATACCACTTGGAAAACTTGCTTATTTTTATTGTCAACATGGATGATGTTTTATGTTACATGATACACGTGTATATGCCTATCTATGGATTACAATTTCTAAGTTGAGGGGGCGTGAATTCATACAGCCATCATTTCTAAATAGTAAAGAGGATTGTATGTCTGCAGATGATGAAGAAATAAAGGTTTTCTGCAGGAGGTTATTCAGTGTGGTCTTTTTTTCTCCGTTTCAGGTGCTGATAGTCTGCAGCACGGGTCTGGCGGGGGTTATGCTGCTCAACTACCAACAGGATTACACAGTATGGGTGCTGCCTCTGATCATCGTCTGCCTCTTTGCTTTCCTAGTCGCCCATTGCTTCCTGTCCATTTATGAAATGGTAGTGGATGTTTTATTCTTGTGTTTTGCCGTTGATACAAAATACAATGATGGGAGCCCAGGCAGAGAATTTTATATGGATAAAGTACTGATGGTAAGTACTTCAAATACCCTCTATTGCTTTGAGGATTAAAAATACTAATATAAATATTGTAAAACATTCTCTATGTTTAATTCCCATTATATGCAACTGAGTAATTAAGAATTAATCTGTAGCACTCATGAATGAGGCTAGTCTTGGGGAAGTCAGGGAAGAAGACCCTTTTGGCAAGAATGAGACCATTTCAATCTGCCTAGCTAGAGCAGTATCCCACTAAGAGTCCTGAGTGCACATTGCTCCCTTCTGCTCTCCTCGTCTCTGCAGTTAGATGAACTTACATAGGCGTTTTTAGCCCTTGAAACTGCAATGTTGGACCGCTCACGTTCTAAGTGCCTTTTCTGAATCAGGATTCAAAGACAAAAAGTTTTATTTCCCGGGTTGTAGTGCCTACCTGTATTTCTCCATCCACCACTTTTCTAAATATTATTGCTGTCAACCTGTTAAAACTCTTTATCCTAGGTATGCCAAGCCAAATTGAAGATGTTTTGTAATGAATACAGATTATCAGACCCATGACTGGTAGATTGTATTGTTTTCCATTAGTCAAGATCCAAACCTTTACAAAGATAACATAGTCTTTATAGTTACATAGCCTCTACAGCTTCCCTATATTAGAACCTCAGTTAAATGTTTTAAAAAATTTGGAAACCATATTAAAATGATTTAAATACTAGGATCTATGTTAAATGCTACCAAATTAAAGATATTGTTAATGATACTTTGCTATTAATCTGTGAAATATTCCTATCTTAAGAATGAATAGTATTGAAGATTAAACATTAGACACTGAAATAACACATCTTCCAGTAATATGGTTTACCCAGTTAAATCTAAAATAAATGTATTAATAAATAAGCTAGATTTTTTTTCAATTTCAAAAA
Source organism: Bison bison bison (assembly GCF_000754665.1). Classification (NCBI taxonomy): domain Eukaryota; kingdom Metazoa; phylum Chordata; class Mammalia; order Artiodactyla; family Bovidae; genus Bison; species Bison bison. Next base: position 2,146,408 of record NW_011494755.1, read on the forward strand.
TTCTAAATGATTCAACTGACCTATTTGGTACTCATTATCTCTGTTACTAAGAACATCACCAGCTACATTTTTGGCATTTTTATAATCTCAATTATAATCCTAACTGATTATTCTCATCATTGAACTTGACTTAAGAGCACTGCATCTCTCTTGTGATTAAGGCATTTAGAAGGAGGCGTTTGTTTTGTTCTTTAAGCCACTGATGAAAAATGGAGTAAAAAATACAGTTTTTCTCATTTTAGTTTTGTCTATAAGAATGATGAGGATATTGAATGAGGAAGTACTCCATAAACTTTGACAGGATAGAAATGTTTCCTTTGGGGCATAATCCCATTTTAACTGCTTCTGACCAGCTGTTTCTGGTTGTTACTCCCTGTCTTCCTACTTTATAGAATAATTTCAAAGCCATATATAGACAATTTTTTTTAAGTAGCTTATTTCAGTTCAGTTCAGTTCAGTCGCTCAGTCGTGTCCGACTCTTTGTGACCTTTATGCCTTGGTAAAAATAGTATACTAAGTAGTGTGAATGCTTTCTTTTACCTCCTAGGGTTATTTTAAAGAGGGGGCTTAATGGAATAAAATGTTCTTGTTTCATTTATTTAGCCTTGATATGGAAAAAAGTAAAATAAGAAAACAAAATTCTAAGGGTGAGAAAATAGTCTTTTCTAAAAAACAAGAGTTATTTTCTCTTCCAGATAACTAAACATCTCTTTGAGTCTAAGTAAGATTGTCACGAGGAATGGTGGGAAAAAAGATTTTATATCAACAGCTTGCAGTCCGTACCCTCAAACTGAGCCATTCTTGTGTATGGTACCAAACATTATTTATTGCTGGTTTTTTTTAGGCCATCCGTTTACCATTACTGAGTCAAACATGTCAATATTCTTTAGAAATCATCTACTGTCTAAAGTCTGAAAGGACCTAAGAATTTATGTAATCTGGTTCCTGTTTTTCAGGAATTTGTGGAAAACAGTAGGAAAGCAATGAAGGAAGCTGGTAAGGGAGGCGTTGCTGATGCCAGAGAGCTAAAACCGATGGTAGGTGGTGACGAGGGGGCAGCTGCCCTCCAGGAGTTTCACTTTCTCTTCCTCTCTCTGTCTCTCTTCACTGACTGCGCTTGTTCAGGAGAAGCTGTTGTGATCTGTATCACGCAGGACATGCTGCTCTTTCTGTTTGTGTGTTTACCCATCACTTGGATGGCAGAATTCTTGTCTCAGCTGAGGCCGCCCTCTGTAAAAGTAAGCTGAAAGGAACAGTGTTGATGGCGGGGTTTGGGGATCTCTTTGTCCCTGAGGTGAACTTGGCAGTTTCCATTTTTTTTTGTTTTTAGCTATCAGAGTTTAGTTTTCATGGGACTGAACATTTGGTTGTGCACTTGAACTGACAGTTTAATACTTATCATTTTAGAAGTGGTGATAGCAATTCCTTTCAACTTGCTGAAATTCATATTTCTCCTCTTTTTAATATTGGTTTATGTTGCTGTCTTCTCCCCTTTGCTGACTTTTTCTTCTGTTGCCTGGACTGTACTTTCTTTGTTTCTTAAGCGATTTTTCAGTAGCAAACAAGGCTATTTCCATCCACACCCACATTCCCTCTCAGTAAGACAATCTGGTCTTCTCCAGCCTCAGCTTAATTGTGAGAAAGATAAATTATCTCTTTTCATTTGAAAAAAACAACTTTAAGTTAACCAGTGAAAGAGAATCCTGAGTAGCTTTTCCAACACATATTCTTACGGCTGCATAATGACAGATGTCTTTAGCTATATTGGTCTAATTACTGCTTGTATTACAAATGTATTCTTCTTAAATAGCATGTTTATTTCAAAATATTATATAATTGCATACATCCTTAAAACAGTTAATTTAAAATAACATGCCTTCCAATTGCATATAATGTCCCAAGAAAGGTAAGGTAAGGATTCTTTTGTCTTTCTTCTTTATACGTTAATAAATGGTTTGAATTATAAGTCTCTAATTTAAGAAATAGATAGTTTAAAACAAGTCCATTTACGTATGTAGGAATAGAGGAGATGGGTTCATGGCAGAGGTACATGTTTATACAAAATAATTGCATAGTCAACCTGCATTAAAACCTCACAGAATGTTTAGACATAAACTCTTCTCTATAACCCCATCTGTTGCCTGTTTCGGTGTTGCTCTTAATAGCATTGATGAGGGTAAAATCAAAACTTCAACACTTATAGTCCCAAGGCACAGGTTGCTCTAATCATAATTAAAAAGATCTAGAATGGCCATATAAACTCTTAGTTTTAAGTGTGCATCAGCCAGAACTAGATGAACAGGGAAGGGACGCTAATCACCAGTTTCTCCTATGAGAAACCTCACCTTCCTACCCTTTCTTTCTGCATCCCCTTTACTTCACATAGCCTGAGGGGGTTGAAGTGAAAATGCTGCCAACTCCAAGGTGGTCTGGAAAAAAGAGGAAGGCTTCCTTCTTGCCACTGCTTGGTTGTTCTAATTGTTCAGAAAATAAGGTTTCAAACCTAAAACTTTTAAAAGACACATACCGTCTTAAAATGTAAACTTTCCCCTCTTTTCTCTCTTATCAGCGGTTGAAGCTTACATTAAATCATTCTTCAGTGATAAGTGTTTAATGAAAGGGAGAAATAATTAGAAGTTTAGCACTAGCTACTCTGACCATGAGCTAGCAGGTATTTCTGTATTATTCTTGGGGGAAAGATAGCTGACTTGTGGCATACCAGAATGCAAATGTATCTTCTCTTACCTAGACCCCTCATTCATAGGCATTAGTACTAGGAGAACTGCCTACATTATGTGGCATTCTACTAGAAGCCAAAAATGTAGAAAGGGTTTTTTCCCCTTAATATTAGTTTCAGTTTTGAATTAATATCCCTTAATTCAGAAACTGCATTAAACTCTTCATTCTGCCTTTATTTTATGTTGTTCACTGGTTCGTTGCTTGCAGATTAATGAAAAAGCTCTCTGCTATGTATCCAAATACATCTTTTATGTGCCTTGTTTTTCTGGTGCTTTGTACACTGTAGCATTTGATCTGTAAGAATGATATTTTAAGTGGTTCAAAAAGTCCCTGTGAGAGAAGTGTGAATTGTTGTTCACAGCATAGTTAAATCTTTTAACTTTTAAATCTTTCATCAGCACCTCTACTTCTTCTCTTCTTTTGTAGTATGCATGATAAGAGTTGACCCCAACTACCATCAGCATCTTGTGTATGTCCCTAAAGAATTATCTGAGAAATTCCCTCCTATAGTTTTGGGCTTGGTTGAATTTAGGATTGCTTGTTTGTATTTGCTTGGTTTAATTCACATGTTGTTCCCTTAGATGAAAGTTCTGTTAACAGACCATCATTTGTAGAAACACTGCTGTTCAAGTTCACTGTCTTTCTCTTTAATGCAATAGTTTAATATAAGAGGGTTTTTTAGTCTATAAAATAATATGCAGAAATCTAAGATTTAAATATTTACTTTTGAACTAAATATCAGTTCAGTTCAGTTCAGTCGCTCAGTCGTGTCCGAATCTTTGCAACCCCGTGAATCGCAGCATGCCAGGCCTCCCTCTCCATCACCAACTCCCGGAGTTCACTCAAACTCATGTCCATCGAGTCCGTGATGCCATCCAGCCATCTCATCCTCTGTTGTCCCCTTCTCCTCTTGCCCCCAATCCCTCCCAGCATCAGGGTCTTTTCCAATGAGTCAACTCTTCGCATGAGGTGGCCAAAGTATTGGAGTTTCAGCGTTAGCATCAGTCCTTCCAATGAACACCCAGGACTGATCTCCTTTAGGATGGACTGGGTGGACCTCCTTGCAGTCCAAGGGACTGTCAAGAGTCTTCTCCAACACCACAATTCAAAAGCATCAATTCTTCAGCACTCAGCTTTCTTCACAGTCCAACTGTCACATCCATACATGACCACTGGAAAAACCATAGCCTTGACTAGACAGACCTTTACTTCCAATTTACCTCTTAGACTTGAGAGAGAGCCTCACTAGTTAAGGAAACGTTGAAGGTTTGTAAGGTCTTTCTATAAATCTTTGAAAATTATTTTAGAAAAATTTACCAAATATGATGAGGTTTAAGAAAAAGATATTCTGGCCTTCTGCTTTTTGTCATACAGGAGAAACTTATAGAGAAAATGGAGAGAAAAACCTGGGCACTAGAGCAGTGTAAACTAGAGATGAATTCTCTGCCTATCTTAAAGATGACCCAGAGGGAAATGTGAATTTCAATAGGAATTTCAGCCCTTGGAATTTAGGTTCAAGGGAGAAGGATTCTCAATCCATTTTGCTTTATTGCCATTTGTGACCATCTGTGTATTTGTAACATCATTCATGATCTCCTTTTAATGATAACTGTCTAAGATTATACTCTGTATGACTTTGTTTTCTAGGCTTCGGGAGCAAGTTCTGCTTGAACCTAGCTGATCGTTATGGAACCCATTGACATTCCAAAACAATATATACACATAACTATGTATTTGTGTGTGTGGGTGTGTGTATATATGTATATGTATGTGTGTATATATATGTATACGTATATACACACACACACATAATCAGCCAAAATCAGAGAAAAGGAACAGGGATTTAATACCTTTTTTATGCTTATTTTTGTCAAACATGTACTCCTTTCATACGGGTGGCTTTTACAAGGCAACTGCCATCATTTAATGTTTTCAATTGTAATTGTCTTAATGGAAATGTTAAGATTCATATCTGATTAACATTTTTAATAACTTAGAGGAGATTTTAACTTTAATTATTTAAATTAGGTAAAATTATTGTACTGAATCCTCTGTCTAAAGTTTATTCAGGGGTGATTTCCCTGTTGTGTGCATAAAATCAAGACCTTATTTTACTGATGCATAAGTCCTAGTGGGACGAGACTAGGCATATGCTTTCAGGTTAATAAGGACTTCCTCCAATCAGTTTTCCCCAATCAAAGAAGCCATGTCATTTTCCTTTTAGAAACATACAAGTGGACCCAATTTGGGAATTTTCATAATAGCTCATGCATTTGTCAGCCAACATTAAAAAGTAACCAACTCCTCAGGTATTTGTAGTTTACCCTAATGCTTCTATAAAGAGAGTAGGTAAAAAAGAAAAGGGTAGATAATCTTTCTTATGCAAACTTTTTTCTTACATTTTGTCTTTCTTTCTTTTGATGTTAGTAGCATCCTCCACACATTCGTGTGCCTGATTTGAAAGGAAGCTGGGGCACCCAGCAAGTTTAGCCTTTAAGTTTCTGTGTATCGGTTTGCAGAGTAAATAATGCTGGGAGGAATAAAAAAGGGAGAGACACATGGAACACAACGCATTGAAAATTCCGGTGCTTGGGCTTCTGCTTCAGAGGAACCCTAGTGGCTTAGAGCTAAACGGCCATTTTATTCAAATGCTTGCTGTAAAATCTTAAAAACATACTGGCAGGTGCTCCTCTTCTTGGCAATTCATTAAGTATCCAGAATTCTACAATGTTTAACTGAAGAATTGGTTAACGTTTTGATCCTCAAGTGTTGAACGTTCTTTGTGTTTGGGGATGGGTTTTGGGTTTTGGGGGGTTTTTTAATTCCTGAAGCTTACCAGATATGAATGGCTAATATTCCATTGTTCTGCTTATTGTAATGGTGAATGCTTTAAGAAAAAAAAGTGTAATTTGCTAAGAATAATTCATGATCTGTTTATGCGATAACTCCTTTTTGTTACAATTTTTTTAAAAAAAGCTATTTTTGTTAATGTAAAGTAAATATTTCAGAGCAGATTTTTTAAACTTATTGCACTAAATACAGGCTCTGTACAAAATAAAAAAAGAAAAGCCTCAGCATTTTATCATTCCATGGAAGGAGAATCTTTTGAAAGAAAGCATTGCCTCCTACCAGAATTAGAAAATGAATTAGACCAGTATTATGGAAATACATACAATTAATGTCACTAGGGCTTAATAAGCAGCTGTTTGCTAATGTGCTTCCTTTCAAAGGGTTGGACCTTTAAATTGCTGCAAAAGGTAAATTGTACTTTTTTTTTAAGTATCCGTGTTCTTTAGCTAGGCTAAAATTTGCTAAATGCCTTGGTTTCTTTTCAAAGCTCATGTAATATTTCTGATTTTTCAGAATATTTGCAATAAGAGTCTGGAATTAAAAAAAAAAAAAAAGGAAACAAGAGCTCATGTCTTGGCAAGATCACGGAAAAGAAAATTATGAGAGTAGCTAATTTGAAACAATAATTCTCCAGAATTTAACATCTAACATCTGATGTCACTAAATGGTATCATTGTGCTCTTTTATATCATTTGAAATGGAATAAATATAATCATGTAACTAATCATCCAAATAGGTGAGAGAGCAAATCATGTAAGAAAATTTAGCATACCTTCTGTTTCATAGCCACACAGATTATGGACATTAAGAAACATTGGGAACTAAATTTAGGATTGGCAAAAGTCTAGAAGATGGGTATCAAAACAGAAGACATTCCAGATGCTAGTTATTTTAGTAGGTGTCCCTCCAAAGTGACCTGCTGGAAGTCTTGCATTTGGAAATTAGGTTCTGCTCACTTGGACATCCCAGCACCATGGACTCTTGCTGCTCCCTGTTCCGTATGCTCGCAATCTCAGCTATTTGGAAGCCACCAGGAATGCTTTCTAATTATCATTTGCAACTAGAACTGTAATCAGAAAGAAATTTTGTATTTTTGTATAACTGGATTGTGTGCCATTTTATATAACAGGTCCTGTTTTACAAATAAATTTTGTTCTACTAACATTGTGTTTAGAAATTATGATCTATGTGTAACCATGTCATTTGTGTTCCAGATTAATTGCCAGCCTGTTTCCCCTGCAGTCAATGTGTGTGCCATCCAGGTAGATATATGCAGATGTGCATATATTATTATGTACAGGCATAATATTACACGGGCACACACAGAGAGATATTTGATTTATAGAATATCACTCTCTCGTGAGCTTCATTCCTTGAGGCATTTTAGAAAGACTCACAGAGGCTTTTTAGCAACATTTGAATGTTTTGAGGTTATGTTTGGATAGTCCTGCTGCCGCTTTCATTCATCATGAGTCATTCCTCAGCTGGCTCTGGGCTGCCTCACTGCTATTTGCTCCCTGCCTCCCTCTCTGCCCAAGTGAGAAGAATAGAGGAAGAACAAAAATTATCTGTGAAATGTGGTTACCTGAATACTGTTATAAACCACTGACTCTGTGTTGTGGTTTTTGTCTTTTTCTGTGGTAAAGCTTCAAAAGCATGTTCAGGACACCTATTTCCAGAGTTGTAGTGAGCGTCCTGTCTCGTCAAGGGTAATCACAGTGAGAAGAGAATCATACTTGTTGCTGCCATCGGAAAATTCAGGCTCTGGTGCCTGATTCAGACTTTCTGGGCTCCTGCCTGAAGATTAAGCTCTGCTGTATATGATAGGGAAGGGAAAAGGTTATATTTCAGTATAAATCCGAGAGACCCATCTTCTATGGGAGGCTTACCAGTACATTAGGTAAACATTAGGAATTTAGCTAGAGCACTGAGATTGTATAATCCTTGCAAGGATGAGCACAGCTCAAAGCAGGTTGTTCCTTTAAACCATTTAATGCAGTGTTTAATGTTTAAGGATTAGAGCTTTTATCCTATCCTATTGCATAATTAAGTCCTAAGTTACTGCAGTTTAAGTAGCTTAACTGTATGTTTGTCCCTCAACTTTTTCCATTATGGTTGAGGAGGGGGCACTCACTGAGTCTATTTAAAAGTTATGTGGCAAATAAGTTTTCCCTTTGTACAGATGCTTTCTCTTATTTTTTTCTTTTTTCAGCGAAAGGCATTAAACTGCCAGTTCCCAATACCACTGATCTTGGTCTGCGAAGGGCTCTGTTATCTTCCAGGGCAGTTTCAGGATTTCACCCCACTAGAGGGTAGTGAGGAGATGACTCCTTCTTGTATTGTGGTCCTAAAACGCTTGAAACCAGAGTAAGGCTCCTCCCACCCTCTCCCTTACTACAGGCACCAAATATTCATGAGGCCGTATTAATGCCCCTAAGGCCCAGACCGTTTCCACCAAGCACCACTACTAGCTAATAAAGACCACTGAAAAGCCTCAGTGTAGAATTCTGGGGTCATTCCCAAACCTAGAGCTGATGGTTATGGTGACCTGAATGTTTTATTTTATTTTTGATCAGTAACCTCACTTGAATTTTTGGAGTTTCCAATAGCCTTAACATAACCTCTGAAATGTTTCCTTCAGAAAGGTCTTTATAAGTTTTCACCTTTCAGTAAGTTTTCTACTGCTTTTTTTCTTCTTTTTTTACTGTTACTTAAAAAAATAAAAATGAAATCCCCAGAGTGTGAAGACTTATCAGTGTACCTGCCACAGTTAATTTCTGTATTCTCTTCATATATTCCATCTGACAAATGAAAAGTACACTATAATGGCTTGCCTAGAGTTGTTAAGATGTGGTCTGTGGATATATATTAGAAAATTGTGAGTTCATAAGCAAATGCATAAAGCAGAGCTTTGTGTATTATATATTCACAATGTAGAATGCCTTTTGCTTTAAATGCATATTCATGTATCTTTCTGTACTAAGGAATACATGATGGCCCATTTGAAAAGTAGTCTTTCTTCATAGACAGTGGCTGCTTTTAGAATTAGCTCATCTTTTTCATGGCACACAGCCCAAATTGTGAAAAAGCAGAATCCTTGAATGTGCCAAGAAAAAATATAAAGCTGGCAAACTTAGAAAACAAAATAAAAAGCATGTTGTATACACTTAAAAATTTTAAATAGCGTGTTTTCCCCCTTCATGTTTCATAAATTTGAGTCAAATTCTTATTCTCCCAAGTTTTAATTAAGAGGGAAATTTTAATCCAAGATTTAAATCTTTGAAGATATCTTTCTTATAAAAAACTTCAATACAAAGTTTTTAAACTTGAGAATGTCTGTGGAAAACCTTTTCTATGGAAATACTGCAGTACCCTCTCTTCCTCCCCATATCCTTTTTATATGTGTAAAAAAAGACAAATTGTGCTTCCATTTCAATATCACAGGAACAGTTATCACTTTTCTAAATTAGATAAGAAGGATTTAAGTTTGGTATTTTCTAAAGGAATTCATTAGTAAATTTGTTAAAAAAAGATATGCAGTTGTTAGGGACCCAAATATTAGGCTATTTTATTCAGTTTTGATACTCAGTTTTACATCATGAATGATTTCCTGAGAAATAACACTGTAGACCAGGGAATTCAGAATAGTAAAGCATTCAAGTAACTCATAGTCTAGTCAAGATCTAGCTGAACATCAAAGAGTTGTAATTTCCAAATGTTTCAGAAATCTCTCACTTTTATTTGCCAAGACATGAATTTAATATTTGATATTCAAAAGCAAGGGGCTTCCCAGGTGGCACTAGAGGTAAGGAACCCGCCTGCCAATACAGGTAGACATGAGAGACACGAGTTTGATCCCTGCATTGGGAAGATCCCCTGGAGGAGGGCACGGCAACCCACTCCAGTTATTCTTGCCTGCAGAATCCCATGGACAGAGGAGCTTGGTGGGCTATGGTCCATAGGGTCGCAAAGAGTCGCACACGACTGAAGTGACTTGGCACGCACGCACTCAAAAGCAGGTTTGTAATCTTTTGCAGGGACCAAGGGGCCCTTTGAGAAGCTTATGGAAGGAATGAACTATCTTTCTCTCAAAGTCTCATAGCCTACCTATGAATATTGGTACTTACCAATTTCAGACATGGAATCATCCTTTTTTTAATTGAAGTATAGTTGATTTACAATGTTGTGTTAATTTCTGCTATACAATAAAGGGATTCAGATAGAAATATTTTTAAAAATTATTTTCCATTATGGTTTATCATAGGATACTGAATATAGTTCTCTGATACAGTAGGACCTTGTTGTCTGGACTCATTTTTTTTTATAGCTTGAAAACTTTAATTTAGTACCAGCTTTGAAAGTAAAAATCACACCAATGTGAATGAAAAACAGGACGATCAACACTGAATTTCCAAGATTTCCTTCTTTGAATGTGTGAGGATGTCTGTGTCCTGGGATGAATTTTTGGCAAGGTACCAAATTATTTACAATGGACAAGAAAATCCAAAAGGAAATAAATAGGGAATCTCTATAATTATCCATCTACCAAAACACTAGATTCTTTAACATTGTCGCTCAGATGTGACATTTATGGCATAGTGTTAACAGTAGATCTCTGTCTAAAAATAGATCTCAGTCAACATGACTGAGAACATTTGAAGACGATAAATTAGCAACCTCACTGTAGTTCATAGCTGACAACAATTTTTAGTGGCAGATGCTGAGGGGAGAAATTCAGAGGTTGCTTTTCTCCAAGCATTAAATCCGGGGGCAGGGGGAGGTGTTTCCTCCCATTTTGAGTGGTTTTCAGTCACCACTAGAGCCACCTTGGACCACTGCCAATGGGACTGTGCTTCTACTGCCCACATTCACTTCACCTTCCTTCTTTAGAATTTCTTCACATTTACCCCCTTGGGCTACCCTGATAGCTCAGTTGGTAAGGAATCTGCCTGCAATGCAGGAGATCCCGATTTGATTCCTGGATCAGGAGGATCCCCTGGAAAAGGGATATAGGCTACCCACTCCAGTATTCTTAGGCTTCCCTTGTGGTTCAGCTGGTAAAGAATCCACCTGCAATGAGGGAGACCTGGGATTGATCCCTGGGTTGGGAAGATCCCCTAGAGAAGGAAAGGCTACCCACTCCAGTATACTAGCCTTGAGAATTCCACGGACTGAATAGTCCATGGGGTCGCAAAGAGTTGGACATGACTGAGCAACTTCCACTTCACCCCCTTACTATTAAGAGTGCTGGAGGGTCCTCTGGGCCCTTGAAAAAGCAGGAAGACATCCTTAAAAGAGTCTGAAGTTATTCTAAGATTTGATTCCCGTGGTCATGACTTACAGTCAGACATCAAATATTACCTGTGTTTTCAAGCTGAAGATAGCAATGGAAATGTCACAACTGACTGGTGAAGAAAATAGAAATCAGGGACTTTGCCAATTGCCCAGTGGTTAAGACTCTGCATTTCCAATGCAAGGGCCCTGGGTCTGATCCCTGGTTGGGGATCTAAGGTCCCACTTGCCTGGGGTGCAGCCAAAAGCTAAAAAAGAAGTCAGCTCCCTTCCCCACCCCATACCCCTAGAAGAGTTCTACTGAAACTTCCACAATAGTGAAGAGAGAGACCACAGATGGAAGTTCCCATATTGGGTGGAACGCCTTTTTGTCATACAAGTGTGTGACCTAAAGGGGGAATGTCCTGATATTCACCTAGGAATCTGATCCACCCATCTCATCAACTCAGAAATTGGAGTTAGTTATTTTTTGAGGAAGATGTGTTAAACCATCCTATGTGATTAAGCATTGAGAAGACTTGAGGAAAATGAATGGGCACAGGACTGGAGTGAACTTCCTACCAGCATCCTGCAGACCATTCTACCTGCCACTAGAAAATGTGAGCACTTCCATCATTTACCATGCTGATCATTAGGCCAGAATTTTTTTCAAAAATTGTTTGAAGTAGTTTAGAGGAATGAAACAATGCTAGGACAGCTTTGGAACTGATGATTGAAGACAGAGACTGCTGAGTACATTTTTCCCATCCTCTGGGTTCTACTAGTTGTTCTCAGAGCTTTCTGGCCCTCTTGTTTTGGCTAATTTTGATTTTCAAAGACATCAGAGGGAGAAAGTTACCTTTCTTCCATTATGTCGCATTAGTACTACTAGACTATGATGTTTGTTGAGGTTTTCTTGATTTCTTCCATCCTATAAAAGAAGCTGGGAGCCCATAATGAAGTTTCAGTTATATTGTCTCAGAATATCCTTGATCACTGAGTGCATGTCTGGTAGATCTTATACCCGATGAAATTAATTCAGTGGGCTGTTGGCTGGTTTGGTTTGTACAACTAACAAAAGAGAGGGGAGAAAAGTGTGGAGGCCACCTAACAATGACAGGGGCTCTGGGAAAACAACCAAAGACAAAAGCATATCTTCTGAAGACCAGAGGTCCAGCAAAGAACTTTGTAGCACAGCCTTCCTGAACTCCTGAGTTAGAACAGTCTCCTAGAATAAAGCAGCAGAGTTTGAAAGATCAGTCAGTGCAGGGGACCTACTCTGAGCCTCACGTCCACTGTCAGATCCTGTCCAGTGTATGGGGTGATTTGAGCAAAACAGGCCCATCGGTGTGATTCAGTGTCTCACTGCTTTGTGATCCACCATGAGAAGTATGCTGTGGTGCCACATATTTCTCAATCTGATGCCTTTTTTGTCTTTGGTTTTGTTTTGCCATTTGCATTCCTATTTCATAGTGTCACGATGAATTTTTGTATCACGTTTGGTCTTTGTCCACTACAAACTGGAGGATCACAGTTAAGCCTTCCATGAATTCCCTGGTTTGGTATCTTTTACCTTAGCATTATTTTGAGGGTTTTTCCTCCCTTATTATATTTCCTTATTACAGTGCCACTACACTGTATTCAGGTGGGGAAATAAACACGTAGGTGCTTGAGCATGCCCCACAGACACGGCCGTAGCCCTGTGGTATTTGTGGCTGTACTTCTTGACACAGTATAGACTTTACAGAGGGTTGTGCTCTCAGAGGACTTAAAAAATATGTATATTAAGCAATTAACTTTCTGGAGTTATCAAAACTTGCTGGGAAATTAACTTCCAAGAGCTCTGAATTGGATGGAATTCCGTCTGGCTTCAGAGTACAATGAGCCAATATGAAGTGGAGCTTTGAAATGGTTTCCTTGTGCAGAAATATGATCTAGAAACAAAAGTGCTGATCTAATGCTAAGTTTTCTGTGTACTAACTCAGTTGCCAGAATTATAATGAAAACTGTATTTTAGTCTAACAAATGTATAGAATTTTTTATGTAATAAATAAAATTTTATAGGAAATAATGTCATTGTCTGCTGTGTCATAACACTTTCCCATGCCCAGAGTTGTGATGAATAGTGTAGAGGAGGAAAAATAATTGTTCTCCATACCTGTCTGAGTTCTTAGCTGAGACTCTATAATAGAAGACAGGTTAACAAGAGGAAAACACACAGAAGTTTATTAACATGTATGCCTCATGTATACATGTGAGATACCCAGGGGAAAATGAGTAACTCCTCTAAGTGGCTTAGAATTCAAATTAAATATCATCCTAATAGGGAAAGGGGAGAGAGGATGCAGGCCTTTTCGGGGAGAGTAAATGATTTTTAGGAAAGATGAATGGGCCCTTAGAAGAATAGATGAGAGGCATGATAGCTTGTGACAAAGTGTGTCTGGGTGTGGTGTCTACTTCTAGTCTCTTCTGTGATAAGGGTCAATCTTCCCTGACTGATGAAACTCCTGAGAAAGCGATTTATGACATTGGAGTTCTTTTTAGAGAATCTGTCTAGGGAGATAAGGCGAGTTCAGAGGATGCCTTGGCCTGCATTTGCTGTTTTTCAAGTGCCTATAGCTCAAAATAATCAATATAACAAAACAGCATTTTCAAGAAAATGGCACGTCTTGAACTTCTGCAGTCATACTTTGGGGTGGCATATTCTGCTAACTCTGCAATAGAAAGTGAGAGTAGGCAACATCTTGTTTTCAAATTAGGTCAATATGCTGCAAGGGTGCTCTGGAATTCCCCAGCTATTTCTTTCCAGTGTGTCTCAGCCTGTTCTAGGATCCCTGAAGTATGAAGCATAAATGTAAATATACTAAGTAAAACCTAACTTCCAAAGTACGAAGTTCATCCATTGCCTGGCCAGCTTTCCTAGCTGGAGTCTGAGTCACTCTGAGTACGAGGTCTGAGTATGAAGGTTGGAACTGAATTCAATCACCAGGCAGAAGGGAAAAGCCTCTTAGATAACGTTTGCCATGGGAAACACTCGTTGTGCTTGGTACAGTGCCCTGCACATAAATCGAAGCCTGGTGCTAAGTTGGTGAGTTGGTGAAACTGTGGTGTGCCAAAATTTAGGCAATAGCTGTGCCCCCATTAATGTTTGGAAAAAATCAAGCTTGTTTCAAACTAATCATGTTTTAAATGATACTGGAGACTAAGGGTGTTTTTAAGTGGAAGGTTTTTTTACAGTACCGATAAATCCAATGTAATTTTGGATTTTTCTCCAGAGGCTGCTGCACAGACTGCTTTTCATTAGCAAATGTTGAGTAATGCCCAGATCATAGGCCTGGTTGTTGATCTCTACCACCTTGCCAAAAGGAGTTGTCATAGAACCTTGGTGAGGAGTCCTCAAATACTCCAGGTGTTTGAGATACTGAAGAATGTTAACCATTCTGGACTGTTTATTCTCTTTTGAGGGGCAGTAGTCTTGAAGCAGATTTGCACAATTCCTAGTTATATAAACTAGCTAGTGATTAAAGAGCCTGTGAAAAACCTCACATCTCCTGAAAGATACCCAGAACTTTTTTCTCTCTATTTGGCTATGAGAAGTATACTCTTTATTCAATCTCAAATTTTAGAAAATAAATAAAAATCTAGAGAGTTTCTTTTAGGAGGCATACTGCTTGTGCACTCTAGAGGAATATATAAGCTGTGATTGAAATTTCAGCTTCAAATAGTGCTCAAAGCTCCTGGAGGTGTTGAAAAGTTCAGAAAGAACCCAGAATCCTATAAGGCCCTTTGAAAGTGAAAGTGTTAGTCGCTCAGTTGTGTCCGACTCCTGCGACCCCATGGACTGTAGCAGCCAGGCTTCTCTGTCCATGGAATTCTTCAGGCAAGAATACTGGAGTGGGTAGTTATACCCTTCTCCAGGAGATCTGCCCGACCCAGGATTACAACCCAGGTCTCCCACACTGTAGGCAGATGTTTTACCATCTAAGCCACCAGGGAAGCCCCATGAGGCCCTTTGACCTCCTATTTTTGTCCAGGTGCTGTGAAACTAACCCATGAGTCCAGGCCTCTTCACATTATTATTTTTAGTTGTTGCCAGTAGCAGTGAAGGTGAGGAATAGTTTGTGCCTTTAATCTGATTTTATGCCTTCTTTACTGTCCAAATCCTGAGAAAAATAATTTTAGAAGATGTACCTAGGTTACATTTAGGCTTCCAGAAAATGCAAAGCTAAGCTCTTGTGCCATTTCCTGGGCTTATCAGCAATTTCAATAGGCATCTTAAAGCTCTCTAGGTAGTTATAAGCTCCCTGGCCAGGTATGTCAGACCAGAGAGGTGACAGTAAGGAATTGTCTTCAAGGCAAAGCAAAAGGGCTTTCACTCAACCAAACTCATACTGTAACCTCACATTTGGAGACAGGATATTAGGGGTTTGTGTTTGATTTGTTCTATCTGCCAGAAGGGATTCTTCCAGCTGACAACAAAAAACAATTTTAAGATGAAAATTTAGAAAAAAACTTTTTTTAAAAAACAGTCATGTGAAAATTGAGAAAAGGAGATTATCTGTAAGAAACCCTAAACTGCCATAAGATTAACTCCGAGTTTTCTGTAAGTCTTGTGAAGAGGACAACAAGAAAGGTACATAGTTTTAAATCTCTAATAAAAGGAAACATTAAATAGAACTTCAACAGGAGGGACCAGGTAGGTACTAAAAATGTTCTGATCTTTAATAACTTGAAGTGATGTCTACAATATAGTCAATATAAAAGGGCATAAAGCAATATTTATAGCATGATCTCATTTATGTAAAATCAATATGTTTATACATCTTTAAATGACTGAGGATATAATAGATGCTCTCTTAACCAATTCTATAGGCATTGCTTGTTGATTGGTTAATTGAAAAATCTGGTTAAGGAGGAAAGTCATTATAAAAGAAATGTTTTTTAAAACTACAACAAGTAAATAATCATTGGCCAAGCTTTGACCTAAGTATTCGTTCTATATATGACACTTTAAGTCTTCTGAAGTTGTCTATTGTCTTTTTCTTTTGGCAGCGTTAAACATACCAATAATGTAAACCACCAAAAAAATGTAATAATGTGAAATATTGGTTTCTTTAAAATGGATCAAGAATTTAGAGATGCTGAATGATGCAGCAAGCTGAGTATAGACTGCTAGGTTTTATTTCTTGCCAATGTTTATAATTCTCATGCACACTTAACTCAAGAGGGGTATTTTAGTATCTTTATAGAGTCTTTCCAATAGGGCTTCCCTGGTGGCTCAGATGGTAAAGAATCTGCACACAGTATGGGAGACTAGGTTTGATCCTTGGGTCAGGAAGATCCCCTAGAGAAGGGGATGATAACCCACTCCAGTACCCTTGCCTGGAGAATACCATGGACACAGGAGCCTGGTGGGAGACAAAAATGACTGAGTGACTTTCACTTGCATAGAGTCTTCCCAAAGCATTCGCCTTCGCTTTCATAGAAATTACTCTCTTCATACTCATTGTTTTTTTATCATATATGTAGTATTTTAATAATCATACCATTTCAATAACCACAGAACATGGCATAATGTGTTGAAATAAACATACCTGACTCTTGCTAAGCACGGTCCGCTGATGCTGAGAACAGCGCATAGGCTGCTCTCCTGGACCATTCAGTCTGCTATGGACATCAGCCAGCACATTCTACAGAGGACTGGAGGGTGTTAGTTAATCTGGAAATATGGTTAAGTGAGGGTCAGCTACCATTCTTTTTACATCAAAATGAGAACAATGGTTATCTCTGGGATGTGACATTAGGGTAATTTAATTTTTTCTTTGCTTATGTGTATTTAAATATTTAAAATATTCCTCTGTAGTTTTTTATCAGTGAACTAAAATGAACTGGAATGGATGAATTTAATTCATATAACCATTATATCTACTGCTGTAGGCAAGAATCCTTTAGAAGAAATGGAGTAGCCATCATAGTCAAGAAAAGAGTCCAGAATGCAGTACTTGGGTGCAGTCTCAAAAATGACAGAATGATCTACGTTCATTTCCAAGGCAAACCATTTCCATATCATGGTAATCCAAGTCTATGCCCCAACCACTAATGCCGAAGAGGCTGAAGTTGAAGGGTTCTATGATGACCTACAAGACCTTCTATAACTAACACCAAAAAAGGATGTCCTTTTCATCATAGGGGACTGGAATGCAAAAGTGAGAAGTCAAGAGATACGTGGAGTAACAAGCTAGTTTGGCCTTGGAGTACAAAATGAAGCAGGGCAAAGGCTAACAGAGTTTCTCCAAGAGAATGCACTGGTCACAGCAAACACCTTCTTTCAACAACACACGAGATGACTCTACACATGGACATCACCAGTTGGTCAATACCAAAATCAGATGGATTATATTCTTTGTAGATGAAGATGGAGAAGCTCTATACAGTGAGCAAAAACAAGACCAAGAGCTGACTATGGCTCAGATCATGAACTCCTTATTGCAAAATTCAGACTTAAACTTAAGAAAGTAGGGGAAACCACAGACCATTCAGGTATGACCTAAATCAAATCCCTTATGATTATACAGTGGAAGTGACAAATAGATTCAAGGATTAGATCTGATAGAGTGCCTGAAGAACTATAGACGGAGGTTCATGACATTGTACAGGAGGCAATGTTCAAGACCATGCCCAAGAGAAAGAAATGCATCACAGCAAAATGGTTGTCTGAGGAAGCCTTACAAATAGCTGAGAAAAGAAGAGAAGCTAAAGGCAAAGGAGAAAAGGAAAGATATACCCATCTGAATGCAGAGTTCCAAAGAATAGCAAGGGGAGATAAGAAGGCCTTCCTCAGTGATCAATGCAAAGAAAGAGGAAAGCAATAGGATGGGGAAGACTAAAGGTCTCTTAAAGAAAATTAGAGATGCCAAGGGAACGTTTCATGCAAAGATGGGCTCAATAAAGGACAGGAATGGTATGGACCTAACAGAAGCAGAAGATATTAAGAAGAGGTAGCAAGAATACACAGAACTATACAAAAAAGATCTTAATGACCCAGATAACCACGATGGTGTGATCACTCACCTAGAGCCAGACATCCTGAAATACAAAGTCAAGTGGGCCTTAGGAAGCATCACTAAGAACAAAGCTAGAAGAGGTGATGGAATTCCGGTTAAGCTATTTCAAATCCTAAAAGATGATGCTGTGAAAGTGCCTCATTCAGTATGCCAGCAAATTTGGAAAACTCAGCAATGGCCACAGGACTGGAAAAGGTCAGTTTTCATTCCAATCCTAAAGAAAGGCAATGCCAAAGAATGTTCAAAGTACTGCACAATTGTATTCATCTCTTATGTTAGCAAAAGTGAAGTCACTCAGTGGTGTCCGACTCTTTGCGACCCCGTGGACTGTAGCCCACCAGGCTCCTCTGTCCATGGGATTCTCCAGGCAAGAATACTGGAGTGGGTTGCCATTTCCTTCTCCAGGGGGATCTTCCCAACCCAGGGATTGAACCCAGGTCTCCTGCATTGCAGGCAGACACTTTAACCTCTGAGCCACCAGGGAAGCCCTTTATGTTAGCAAAGTAATGCTCAAAGTTCTCCAAGCCAGGCTTCAACAGTACGTGAACTGAGAACTCCAGTTGTTCAACTGAATTTAGAAAAAGCAGAGGAACCAGAGATCAAATTGCCACCATCCGCTGAATCATCAAAAAAGCAAGAGAGTTCCAAAAAAACATCTACTTCTGCTTTATTGATTGTGCCAAAGCCTTTGACTGTGTGGATCACAACAAACTGTGGAAAATTCTTCAAGTGATGGAAATCTCAGACCACTTGACCTGCCTCCTGAGAAATCTGTATGCAGGTCAAGAAGCAACAGTTAGAACCAGACATGGAACAATGGGCTGGTTCCAAATTGGGAAACGAGTATGTCAAAGCTATATATTGTCACCCTGGTTATTTAACTTATATGCAGAGTACATCATGCAAAATACTGGGCTGGATGAAGCACAAGCTGAAATCAAGATTGCTGGGAGAAATATCAATAACCTCAGATATGCAGATGACACCACCCTTATGGCAGAAAGTGAAAGAAAAGAGTGAAAAAGCTGGCTTAAAACTCAATATTCAAAACAATGAAGGTCATGACATCTGGTCCCATCACTTCATGGGAAATAGATGGGGAAACAATGGAAACAGCGACAGACTTTATTTTGGGGGGCTCCAAAATCACTGCAAATGGTGACTGCAGCCATGAAATTAAAAGATGCTTGCTTCTTGGAAGAAAAGCTATGACCAACCTAGACAGTGTATTAAAAAGCAGAGACATGACTTTGCCAACAAAGGTCCATATAGTCAAAGCTATGGTTTTTCCAGTAGTCATGTATGGATGTGAGAGTTGGACCATAAAGAAAGCTGAACACCAAAGAATTGATGGGTTTAAACTGTGGTATTGGAGAAGACTGTTGATAGTCCCTTGGACTGCAAGGAGATTCAACAAGTCAATCCTAAAGGAAATCAGTCCTGAATATTCATTGTAAGGACTGATGCTGAAGCTAAAACTCCAATACTTTGGCCACCTGATGCAAAGAACTGTCTCATTGGAAAAGACCAATTCATGGAAGGACTGATGCTGGGAAAGATTGAAGGTAGGAGGAGAAGGGGATATGACAGAGGATGAGATGGTTGGATGGCATCACCAAGTCGATGGACATGAGTTTGAGAAAGCTGTAGGAGTTGGTGATGGACAGGGAAGCCTGGCATGCTGCAGTCCATTGGGTTGCAAAGAATCAGACACGACTGAGCAACTGAACTGAAGTATATTTTTAATAACCTCTATAGTTTTTAGTGAAAATATAATTAACATAAAAAGCAAATATCCAGGTAAGTATAATAAAATGACTACAAACTCATGTGATAATAGGCCAATAGAGTAGAAAAGATGGTCCCTCCAATTTTATTATTTATTGGAATTTAAGAGCTAAAGCTATGACTCAAATGAATAAGAAAAAAAATCATTTAATAAATTGTGTTTAGCACAGTTGGCTTTCACTTTGAAAACAAATCTAAGTCAAATCCAAATGGATTAAGGAATGTTTAATTAGAGAAAGGAAAAGTGAGAGGAAGGAGTGGGAAGGACTTAATAAATGTAGAAGAATTAGGAGGGGACAAAAGAAGAGGAGTAGAGTTGCTGAGGCCCACATCTCAGTCCGTGGAAAATATGATGAGTGAGGCCTGTTTCAGATGCATTTACTCAGCGTATCTCCAGCAGTGTGCTGCACACGTTCACTTCATTTCAGCAGACATTCCTGGGACCTTCTCTGGGCAGTAGGATTTGTATTTTGGGAATTCAGTGGAAAATACCAACTCCCTGATCTGAAGTAGCTCATAACCCCATGAAGAAGACAGATGGCAATGAGGGTGCTTCTGGAAGACAGAGAGAGGTGTTGTTGGGTTGTTAGGAGAAACTGAGCTGAGTCCTGAAGAAGGAAGGAGAATGAGCCAGATGATGAAAGAACCGGAAGGAGGAATGGAGAAGATTCTCCCCAGAGGAATAGCGCAGGCCATAGTATAGCGACCAAAGGAAATCTCAGTCTTTTAGAAAACCCAGAGTCAAGAAGTGACCCCGGAGAGGATATGGGAGTTGTGCACCTTCGTTCAGACATCAGTTGAGTGTTGTCAAGAGCTGGTGGGGAGACTTGGGAGAGAGGGGAAAGGAGGAAGAGGAAGATTCCAGTGGGAAATCTATAGCCCGTGACTAATTAAACCTGGGTTGGGGGGGGATGTAAAGGGTACTGTGGGGTCCACTCAGCATGGGGTATGCGACCTCTTCATTTCAAGATAGGGACTTGCTCCGAATGGTCAAGTCCATCAGGCTCTGAGTCTGTAGCTCACTGATATTGGAATTCAACGTTTCCCTCTTCTCAGCACCGTCTGCTGCAAAATCTCTGTAATGATATGAAGGAGCCATTTGGAAAGGAGTTTGAAGGACTAAAAATATTTCTATTTGCCAACAGATTTTTTTTCTATTCCCTGATGAAGAAAATCTACCTAATTTCTTTTTTTTTTTTAAGAGACCCCAACCTAACAATGGCTTTTACAGCTAAGGTAACTACAGACAAACTTTTTCTCAGTGGCTCTAACTCTGTTCTTCTTCGTTGTCACCTTAACCATCTGTGTGCTTCTCTGCTAACAATACATATAGTGTATTTTTAGTGTGTGTGTGTGTGTATATATATTTATGTATTTATGTTCCACTTTTTCCCAAAAAGGCTTATGCAAAATAAGGTTATTAAAATAAAAATAGAAAAACAAAGACATAAACAGGAAGAAACAAATATGCTAGACTCTAGGACCAATATGTTTACAGGACATTTAAGCATTAAGTACTTGGAGCTTCCTAGCAACCTTAAAAGAAAGGACAACAGCAAGATTTATAAAATTGTATCCTCTTATGGAAAAAGGTAATATACCTTCTTCAAGTTCTTGTGAAAACAAAAATAATCTGCATATGGCTCTCAGACTGGGGACCTGAGCTGGTAAAGTCCAAGCATGTAACTACCTGATGCTTTAACTGAATTTGTTACCTCATTTTTATCCAGATCAGCCTCAATTAAGACTTATAAGACACGTTCATAAGTATAAATGAAACAGAAAGGAAGTATTTGTTTATTCCAAAGACAATTACAGAATCCTGTATTCACTGAGGATACAGAAATAAGAGACCTAGTCTTTGCCTTCCAAAACATCATGGACTGTTTAGGAAGGCAATGGGTTAAACAGATGATTGTAATATAATGTACCACCTGCTCTAAAGGAGTTAACACAGGAGTAGCACAGAGACTGCCTGAAGGTGGGAGAGGCAGGAGATGGGGATGTGAGAGGGTAGAGAAGCCTTTTGAGAAAGGGAGGTAAGTGTCCCAAACAGAGGGAACAACATATGTGAAGAAATGATGTCTGTGACTGTACTGGAGAGTAGGCGTGGGGACATGAAAAGGGAGAAGCCAACAGGTGTCGGATCTTGGGAGTCTTTGCGCCATACTAAGGGACTTGATTTCATGCTGAAGAAGATAGGGACTCACTGCAGGATTTTTAGCAAGGGAATACTTGAATTTTAGAAGGAAAGAATCATTGTGACAGCAGTGGGAGAAACTTGCTCAGCCTGTTAAAGGGTGTTCACAAAAAGCCCACAGCTAACATTATACTCAGTGGTGAAAATCCGAAAGCTTTCCACCTGAGATCAATAACAAGACAAGTATGCCTCTCTAGCCATTTCTATTCAGTATTTGTACTGAAGGTCCTAGCCAGGATAATTAGGTAAGAAAAAGAAATGAAAGGCACTCATATTAGAAAAAAGTAAACTTTCTTCTTAGATGACATTATCTTATAGATAGAAGATCATAAACAATTCCTACAGATACACCAATTAGACTTAATAAACAATTTAAGCATTGTTATGGGATATAAGCTCCACACATAAAAACCAGTTTTATTTCCATGCACTAGCAATGAACAATCCAAAAAGGAAATGAAGAAAACAATTCCATTCACAAGGGCATCAAAAAGAATACAATACTGAGATTGTATTTAACCAAGGAGGTACAAGATGTTCACATTGAAAGCTACAAAATACCATTGAAACAAATGAACAAAGATAAAAGTAAATGAGAAGACACACATTCATGGATTGGAAGAATGAATATTGTTAGGATGGAAATAGTACCCAAAGCCAAATCCATGTAATCCCTATCAAAATCCTAAAGGTTTTGTAGAAATGGAAATGGTGATTCAAAAATTCATATGGAATTACAAGGAAGCCCATATAGCCAAAACAATTGTGAAAAAGAATAATAAAATTGGAGAACTACCATTTCCTGATTTCAAAACTTACTACAAAATTAGTAACAAAATGACTTTATTTTCTTGGGCTCCAAAATCACTGAAGATGGTGACTGTGGCCATGAAATTAAAAGATGCTTGCTCCTTGGAAGAAAAGCTATGACCAACCTAGACAGTATATTAAAAAGCAGAGTCATTACTTTGCCCACAAAGTTCCATCTAGTCAAAGCTATGGTTTTTTCAGTAGTCATGTATGGGTGTGAGAGTTGGATCATAAAGAAAGCTGAGAGCTGAAGAATTAATGCTTTTGAACTGTGGTGTTGGAGAAGACTCTTGAGAGTCCTTGGACTACAAGGAGATCAAACCAGTCAATCCTAAAGGAAATCAATCAGTCCTGAATATTCACTGGAAGGACTGATGCTAAAGCTGACTTTGGCTAC
Source organism: Bison bison bison (assembly GCF_000754665.1). Lineage (NCBI taxonomy): Eukaryota > Metazoa > Chordata > Mammalia > Artiodactyla > Bovidae > Bison > Bison bison. The sequence continues at coordinate 2,169,527 of NW_011494755.1, forward strand.
CTGATGCAAAGAACTGACTCATTGGAAAAGACTCTGATGCTGGGAGGGATTGAAGGCAGGAGGAGGAGGAAAAGGTGACAAGACGAGATTGTTGGATGGCATCACCAACTCAATGGAGATGAGTTTGAACAAGCTCTGGGTGTTGGTGATGGACAGGGAGGCCTGGTGTGCTGCAGTCCATGGGGTCACAAAGAGTCGGACACGACTGAGTGACTGAAGTGAACTGAACTGAACTACAAAGTTATAGCAATCAAAACAATGGGGATACTGACACACACATAGATATAAAAATCAATAAAATAGAATTAAAAGTACATAAATCAAAGTGTGGTCTGTTGTCAACTGATTTTTCAGCAAGATTGCCAAACTACTCAATGTGGAAAGAATAATCTTTCCAATAAATAATGTGTGTACAACTCCATTGGACCCCTATCTCACATCATATACAAAAGTTCACTAAAAAATGATCAAAGACCTAAATATAAGAGCTAAAACTACAAACCTGTTAGACAAAAAAGGTGAATTTTCACGACCTTGGATTTGGCGATAGTTTCTCAGATACAACAAAGCACAAGCAACAGAAGAATAAGTAAACTGGACCTCATGAAAATTAAAAATGTTTTGCTTCAAAGGACACTTGTTTAAAGTACGAGAAGACAACCCACAGTATGGGAGAAAATATTTGTGAATCGTGTATCTGATAAGGGTTTAATACCAAGAATAAAGAACTCCAACACTCAAAGACGAAAAACCCAAAGCCCTTGAACTCTCCTATATATAGCACCATATGGCCATGATGTATTTGCTGGGCTGCCAGACTTGCTCTCCCCTCTTTTAGTTCATATCTCCCGTTTTTCTTCAGCATAAGCCTGATTCTGGGAACTGATCCTGTTTATCCAAATTACAAAGGACACGTCTTAAGAGCTAAGCAGACCTGAGAAGATAAATGGGTGGAATAGTCTTTAATTGAAGGACCAAGCCTTGCTAAGTAATTTCAACCCAAGAAAAGATTCCAGTAGAGAAGACCAACTCTAGATGTGAGTAAACAAAAAGCTCCCCAAATGACTGTTGCCAAAATAAGACAGAAGTTTCCATCTCTTACATGTTGCCGAAAGGTAATGCATTACAGTGGTTAATTAGGAACATGAACTCCAATTCAAGCACACTTGTATCTCTTATGAACTATATGACTTTGGGCATCAGATCTCTAGGCCTGTTTTCCCACCTATGTAATAGAGTTATAATAGTGCCCAACCAAAGAACGTTTTTGTGATGATTAACTACATTTATTAAATGTAAAGTACATAGAGCAGCACCTATGCGTATTAGCCACTCAGTCACGTCTGACTCTTTGCATCCCCCTGGGCTATAGCCCTCCAGGCTCCTCTGTCCATGGAGTTCTCCCAATAAGAATACTGGAGTAGGTTGCTATGCCTTCTTCCAGGGGATCTTACCAACCCAGGGATTAAACCCAGGTTTCCTGCACTGCAGGCAGATTCTTTACTATCTGAGCCACCAGGGAAGCCCAGGGCAGTGCCTGGCACATAAGTAAATTCTCAGTGAATATTATCTCTTATTATTGTTGGATATTTTTTGCCTTAGTCTTGAAAAGTTTTGGAGAAGGAAACAGCAACCCACTCCAGTATTCATGCCTGGAAAATCCCATGGACCGAGGAGCCTGGTGGGCTACAATCCATGGGGTCACAAAGAGTCGGACATATCTGAGCGACATCTGTGTGTCTGTGTGAGTGAACAGTTTAATGTTTTTACCACTGATGTAGATGAAGAATTGAAGTGGCCAACACTATAGGTTGTCTCCCAATAACTTTTTACTTAATCTTTGATGAAAACAGTCATCTGGTTTTTAAATGGATATATATAGCCATCCTGAACAAAGCCTACACTTCCTAGCTCCCCCTTGCAGCTAAATTGTGACCATGTGACTCAGTTCTGACCAGTAGCATGTAAGTGAAAATAACATGTAACTACCAGGAAATTGTCTTTAAAAGGAAGGGCCAATGCCCCTTCCTCAATTTCCTTTTCTCCACCAGCTGGAATACAGATGTGATGGTTAGAGGCTCAGCAGCCATTCTGAACAACAAGGTGACCTTGAGATTAGAAGACATGCATGATGGAACAACAAGATAGAAGGTACCTGCATCTCTGACACTTTGGTGCATCAACTCCACTGACAACTCCAGACTTCTTGAATTAACTTCTCTCTTATGTTAGCAGCTATTATTTGGGTTGTTGTTGTTGTTGTTGTTGTTTTCATTACAAATGAGCACAATCCTAATGCCAAAGATATATCATATTTTAAGGTGACTTAGAGCTAAAAATGCTAGCTTTGTCGTCCATGGGATAATAATCAGAGCTCAGGAGCAATGGACTAACTCTGACAGCATGAAGGATGGAGGTTAGCAGTGATAATGTAAAGTGCTTCCTTGGGTCCATAAAAGTAGCCTTGCAATAGCCAAATGAGGTTGATATGGCCTGGAGGCGGGGAATATCTTCTGAATGGATGCCTTACAAAGGAGATGGTGGAGTGCCTGTCACAGGGTAGGTGCTCAGTGATGTGTGCCCGCCTTGGTACCATCCCTTCCCACAAGCGTCTGAGTTCAAGGCACACTCTGTATGAATTGACAGCAGGCTATTACAGTTCAGGGGATTTTAGTCTCTGTTAATAATAGCATGGTAAACAGCAGGAGGAAGATGACTCTGCATCACTTTTTATAGGTCAGGCCACACCTGGAATATAAACAAATGGGAGTGTTTTCAGAGACAGGCCTGGAAAAGACATCACTTGGGAAGGGGAAAAGGAAAAGAAATGATCACTGTGTACAAACATCTAAAGGGATGTTACAGAAAAAGAGAAAGGAGTTTCTATAATCTCATCCTAAGTCCCTAAAAGGTGGCTCAGTGGTAGAGAATCCGCCTCCCAGTGCAGGAGACATGGGTTTGGTCCCTAGGTCAGGAAGATCCCCTGGAGGAGGAAATGGCAACCCACTTCAGGATTCCTGCCTGGAAAATCCCATGGACAGAGGAGCCTGATGAGCTACAGTCCGTGTAGCTCACAAAGTGAGTCCGTGGGCTCACAAAGAGTCAGGCAAGACGTAGCTACTGAGCATTAGCAGGAAGCCCCTAAAGAGTCCTGATGGTTGGAAAGACAGATTTCATCAGTCAGTTAGCATACATTACCTGTTATTATGGGCTTCCCTGGTAGCTCAGATGGTAAAGCGTCTGCCTACAATGCGGGAGACCCGGTTTCGATCCCTGGGTCGGGAAGATCCCCTGGAGAAGGAAATGGCAACCCACTCCAGTACTCTTGTCTGGAAAATCCCATGGACTGAGGAGCCTGGTAGGCTACAGTCCATGTGGTCGCAAAGAGTCGGACACGACTGAGCGACTTCACTTTATCTGTTATTGCTCTCAGGCTGTGGCAGTGACTTCTAATTGTCCTACGCAATAACTGTCCTAGCCCTCTTCCCTGTAGATATAACCTTGCTAAAATACCTATGCTCCTGTACTTCTTTGAAGTTCGAAGTGGTTATGTGACAGGGTGGTGGCCAATGAGATGTAAGCTGAAGTCTAAGTGGGAGTTCCAAGAAGGTTTTGCCTTCTCATACAGGTGTCATGCCCCCTCCCCTCCTCCTGCTTCTCCCCTTCCCGGCCTGTCTGGACTGCAGACATAATGCTGGAGGAGCAGCGATCATCTTACAAGCAAGAACAAGAGCCACATGTGAAAGATGGTAGAACAGAAAGATGAGGAGCCTGGTTCCTGGAGGACATCCTTGGAGAGTTTCTCTCACTTGGGCTGTCTTCTGGGCTTCCTGTTAGGTGAGAAGAATTAAGCCCTGCCTCATTTAAGGCACGGAAACAGGTTTCTTATCAGTGTAGCCGAGATGCTGTCCTAATCCAGGCTTCCTGCTGGGTTCTCAGAGGAAAAAGGCTTTCTTGAAGAACCACTGGCATTTCCTGCTTTTCAGACAGGATGTGAGATAGAACGTCCTAAAAAACACACTCAAGATGGACTGAACTCCTGGGAGGCAGTGAACCCCTTGACCCAAGAGGAATGCATGCAGAGGCTGTGGGCACTTCTGCAGCTGCGATGTAATAAAGCAGTATTGAGTGTAGAGTGAAAGGTCAGATGTAATGACCTTTAAAGTCCTTTCTAGAACAAAAGCGTTTCTAATGATCAGAAAGTTAAAAATAGGTGTACTCTGGCATAGTTAAGTTTTCGCTGCTGAACAGATGGTGTTTTTCAGCTATAGTCTGAAAAACTATAGTGGGATATGCAATTTTCATAATAGTTTTTAAGAAAATACTCTTCTTCAATTCCCCTAGGGGACCATATCATGGCTATTTAAAATTTCTAATGGAATTTTAGTTTGTTTTATTTGTAGTAATGTACTTTATCCCACTATACACTACCAGGATTTTTGTCTGTCTTGGACTTACAAAGTTAACATGGCAATGGAACATACTCAGCATCATTTGATTTTCAGATAGTAATGGATTTATTATTTTTGTCTGTAAAAGAAGGGATCTTGGTGATAAGATTCCTTCCTCACTGTATCATTGGAACGTTTGTATCCTATAAAATAACCATTAGGGATTAATTTTAGAGAAGGCAATGGCACCCCACTCCAGTACTTTTGCCTGGAAAATCCCATGGACGGAGGAGCCTGGTAGGCTGCAGTCCATGGGGTCGCTAGAGTCGGACAGGACTGAGTGACTTCACTTTCACTTTTCACTTTCATGCATTGGAGAAGGAAATGGCAACCCACTCCAGTGTTCTTGCCTGGAGAATCCCAGGGACGGGGGAGCCTGGTGGGCTGCCGTCTATGGGGTCGCACAGAGTCGGACACGACTGAAGCGACTTAGCAGCAGCAGCAGCAGGGATCAATTTATTGGCAGAATTTCTGTAAACATGGTAGTGTTCTTTCTGCAAAAGGGGGACTTTTTCCCTCTCGTAGTGGAGGGAGTTCTTTGATGGGGTGAACATAAGAAAGGATAGGTTGAATCTTTACTGGATTCTATGATTGATCCCTCGATGGGGATCTCAAGCCTGAGAGAGGAAGATGAGCTGCGTGATTGCAAAGGTGCTCGGTGGTGACTGGCAGGCTGCAAGGATTTAGTAGGTGTTTGATAAGGGAATGAACAAATGAGTCCTCTTCCAGCCTGTCTCTGAGTACAGGCTGTGAGATGATATTATAGCCTATGGGGGTGCAAATCAGTGTTTCTCAAAACGGCTTCACATTGTGAGGTTGGAGAGAGAATAGATGGTGCTTCCAATGGAAATTAGGGCCCCCCCTCTCCAGATTTACTGAATCAGAAATTTCCACGGCTGGGGCTCAGGAATCTGCATTTTTGCACTCCTACCCACCATAGGCTTTCCCTTGTGGCTTAACTGCTAAAGAATCTGCCTGCAATGGGAGAGACCTGGGTTCTATCCCTGGGCTGGGAATATCCCCTGGTCAAGAGTATTCTGGTCTGGAGAATTCCATGGAATGTATAGTCCATGGGGTCGCAGAGTCAGACACGACGGACTTTCACTTTCTTTCACACACACTCCCAGACGGATTATCCTGTATAGTACACTGTGAGAACTACAGGTATGAACGCTGGGTGTTTCAGTTGAAGCTTCCCCAGAGGCATGGTCTCGGGAGGCAGCAGGATCAGGATCTGGGTGATCAGCCGCTGGAAAAGGCAGCCATAGCAAATGCGCTTGTCTCTGGCGACACCTGCTGGTCGAGAGTAACAATTATCAAACGCTCAACCTCTGAAACTACACAGTTGTTTTTCTTACTGGGTCCAGATTCTGAGGGCGCTGCATTGTAGTGTCTGAATTCTAACAGCGATGATTAATATACCCAAAGCCCCAGGTATCTAGGGGATATGCTTTTATATCTGTATCCTCTTTTCACTAACTTCAAGTAGAATCAGTATATATTTGAAGAATGTCATCCTTCAATTATCTTACATGTTTCTTAGAACAGATGTTCTTATTTCACATCTACTTGAAACATTACCAACCCTTGAATTTCCTCTGAAAGGATTTACTGAACTCTTTGGCTAGAGAACTTATTCTTTGTGCTTGTTTTAGAGAAAGAATGAGAAACCAGCTTTTATCTCTCATTGATGCCTCCAGGCAAGATAAAGAAAAAATACTTCATAATATCTTGGTTCCTTCTATTTACTGAGCACCTACTGGGAGCTGCCCTCCCAGAGAACTCGCGGCTCAGGAACTGAGAGGGCGCAAGCCTAGTCCCTACAGCAGAAGTGTGTGTGGTGTGGAGAGGGAGAGGTGGAGTCAAGGAATAAGCTGAGACCTGGGGAAGATTCATTCTTCCAGATCATTCATGGACATGACCACATCTCAAATTCCCAGACAAGAGACTGGTATGTGCTGAAACATAGATTGGAAGTGTGAGATAGCATTTGGGGTAAATATCTCTGCAAAGGGGTAACCTCCAAATAAGGTATGAGGCTGGAATTCAGTGATGCGTGATGGGGCCAAGAAGTTAGGCCAAACCTTGCCCCCTTGCCAAGGTTAGATTTCATCCTACAGGTGGTGACTAACCACTGAAGGGTTTAAGATGTGCTTTTTATCAGACTATTCCACTGGAAGGTCAATACACAAAACAGAGCACCTCCCTTTTATCTGATGGTCTACAAATCCAAGTCCAAATTCCTGACTAAAATTGTATCTAGTAGTTGAGAATGTCATGCAGCTTCAACACACAAAAACTCCCAGTCCATCTGAAAAGACTTTCAGCGTTCTAGTAAATAGTTTTGGCCTGTGTGTTGTTAACAGGGGTTTGTTTGTTTATTTAATGCAGCTATTTGACAGAGCTGGCTCTCTGCGCCTTTTATTTAGAGCTTCTGTACTGTCTCCTCTTCCTGTGTTAACAGGGCCTCACCCCCAGCAGTGCCAGTCACACACCCCCCAGGGAAATCCCACAGGTGTCCTGAAGGCCAAAAACTGAGCACTGGATTATATTCAGAGCCTGAGGCCTGAAATAAACCAGTTCATTATTTTGTGCACAATTTTTCACCTTTCAGTTCAGTTCAGTTTCAGTTCAGTCGCTCAGTTGTATCTGACCCTTTGTGATCCCCATGGACTACAGCACACCAGGCCTCCCTGTCCATCACCAAATCCCAGAGCTTGCTCAAACTCATGTCTATCAAATCAGTGATGCCATCCAACCATCTCATCCTCTGTCATCCCCTTCTCCCGTCTTCAATCTTTCCCAGCATCAGCGTCTTTTTAAATGAGTCAGTTCTTTGCATCAGGTGGCCAAAATATTGGAGTTTCAGCTTCAGCATCAGTCCTTCCAATGAATATTCAGGACTGATTTCCTTTAGGACAGACTGGTTGGATCTCCTTGCAGTCCAAGGGACTCTCAAGAGTCTTCTCCATCACCAGAATTCAAAAGCATCAATTGTTTGGCACTCAGCTTGCTTTATGGTCCAACTCTCACATCCATACATGACTACTTACTGGAACAACCATAGCTTTGACTAGATGGACCTTTGTCAGCAAAGTCGTATCTCTGCTTTTTAATATGCTGTCTAAGCTGGTCATAGCTTTTCTTCCAAAGAGCAACATCTTTTAACTTCATGGCTGCAGTCACCATCTGCAGTGATTTTGGAGCCCAAGAAAATAAAGTCTGTCACTATTTCCATTGTTTTTCACCTTTAAAATACAAGTGATCATGGATTTATTTCCATGATGCTTTCACAGCAGGATGAGGTGCTCAGTCATGCTGCATTATTAAGACCTTCCCTCAAGAAGGACAAGCACAATCTTTGTTTCTTCCACCTCCCTTCTGCTTCAATCACTATGCACAGCCTTATACACTTGGCATGGTCAAGAGGAAAAAGGATCCTGGTGGGCTACAGTCCATAGGGTCGCAAAGAGTTAGACCCAACTAAAGTGATTGAGCACACACGCACACATGGAGGAAAAAAGCATGGAATTTGAAATCTGAAGTACTTGAATCTCATCCTTCCCTATGACATCCCCTCCCCCATTCCATTGTGTTGGCAAGTCAGTTAACATTTCCTCTTTCTTTACCTGGCAAAGGGAGCTAATAATACCTTTTCTTGTATGGAATAGCTGAGCGCAGTGCCCAATGCACAGCAGGACCTTAATAAATGTGAGCTTTCCCCCTTCTTTTTCTATCCTCCCCTTGATACCAGTGAGTCATCAAAAGACCAGGAGGCGCACAGCCTTCAGACTGCAGCAGTGGTGAGTGGCCATGAGTGCATGCTGCTCTGTGCTATATTATGGAGTTTACCTCTGAAGCAGGTTAATTGGTGGCTCAGACAGTAAAGAATCTGTCTGCATTGCAGGAGACCCAGGTTCAACCTCTGGGTCAGGAATATCCCCTGGAGAAGGGAATCTATCCACTCCAGTATTCTTGCCTGGAGAATTCTATGGATGGAGGAGCCTGGCAGGCTACAGTCCATGGGGTTGCTAAGAGCTGGACACAACTGAGTGACTAACACTTTCAATTTCAGGCTAATAAAATAAGAGACCTTTTCGTAGTTTCAGATCTTTTGTCCCAATCTCTCTGTCTAGAGGATAGGACTCAGCACTTTTACTGTTATGACCCAGGTTTGATCCCTGATCAGGGAACTGATATCCCACAAGCTGGGTGGCATGGCCAAAATTTTTAAAAAGTCTTTTTTGAGCTCTTTCAAGCATGGAGTCTGATGACCATCAACTAGCCACCCACCCTCCTGCAGTTTTGAGAAGAATCCAGTTCTGTCAATATTAGTGCATCACTGGACATGGACCAAAACCCTGATGTGATGTCTGAAGCCCAGCTCCCCTGACCTGTGGTCGGGGCTGCCCCATCTGCGCAGAGAAGCAGCTGGTGCCTGACTGGCCGACCCCAAATCCAGAGAGGGTCTCATAGCCACTCATGCTGAAGTAGGACTTTCTTATTGGTAGTTGTTACCTAACAGACTGAGATCTCTTACTTGTCTGCCAAGCCAACAGTCTAAAGAACATTACTCTGAAAGATTTGGTCCAAAGTTAATCTTTGAGTTAAAGGGACACTATTTTAGGGACAGTTCCCATCACATATGTTTTGTTCTGTTGTATTCATCTACTCTTAGTATCCCAAAAATGTAGAGAACTTGGCAAATTATGACTAAATACAATATGGCAGTGAATGTGACAGTCAAAATAGAGCCAAATGGGGCTTCCCTGGAGGCTCAGTGGTAAAGAATCCACCTGCCAATGCGGGAGACACAAGTTTGATCCCTGATCTGGGAGCATCCCACATGCCATGGATCAACTCAGCCCATGTGCCACAACTGTTGAGACTGTGCTCTGGAGCCCAGGAGCTGAACTATTGAGCCTATGTACCATAACCACTGAAGCTCACGTGCCCTACAGCCCGTGCTCCACAACAAGAGAAGCCTTTGCACTGGGGCTAGAGTGTAGCCCCCGATGGCCACAACTAGAGAAAGGCCCCCTCAGGAGATGAGACCCCACACGGCTAAAAAATAAATAAATGAAATCATTTTTTGAAAAAGGGTAAACCCTAAGAATTCTCATCACAAGGAAGAAGATTTTAAAAAATAGAGCCAAATGACAAAAGACTGAAAAGCCACAAAAGAAAAAGACAAGTTGAAGAACCATCATATTAACACAGAGCCCTTTGGTGGGAAACATGCTAATAGCTCACACAGCTTTTGTACTTTGAGTGTGACTAGTACCAATGACAGCCCAAGCGTGGCTGCAAGACAGAGCGGATGACTGATGTGGGGAGCTGATGGTGATGGTAAAACATTACCTTGCTTTATTCCTACTTGAAGGATTCTTAAAGTCTGATTCTTAAGAAAAAGTTTTGTAGTTAGCTCACAATGTTGTGTTAATTTCTGCTGTACAGCAAAGTGACCCAGATATACATATATATATATATATATAATCTTTCATATTTTTTTCCATTACGGTTTATCAGAAGAGACTGAATATAGTTCCCTGTGCTATACATTAGGACCTTGTTTATCCGTCCTATACATAATAGTTTGCATCTTCTCATCCCAAACTCCCAGTCCTTTCCTCCCCCATTCTCCCCTCCCTGGCAACCACAAGTAAGTTCTCTATGTCTGTGAGTCTGTATTTGTTTCTAAAGATTGTGCACATTCTTTAACCCAGCAATTGTGTATTTAGAAATTAAAGATGTGTGAGAATATTTTGTTGTGAACCAGAGTCTTGTTCATAATCACAAAATATGGCAACCAACCTAAATATACAACATAGAAAATGAGGTAAGCAAATCACATCTACACCTGTTCTTCCCTGGTCCCTCCTCTCTCAATAAACGGAACCATCATTAAATCAGTTGCTCAAGCCAGAAACCTAGAATCATTTAAAAATTTCATCCTTCTGTTTCTACTTTTCATTCCAAGCCTTATCATTTTCCAAAATACACAGGGTATCATCTTGTAGGTGTATTAACTTAAGCAGGTAACAGACACCATCAAGCCTAAAAGCTAATGAGGAAGATTGACGGCTTTCAAGTGTTTACTCACCACCGATAGAGGAATGTGTATCCTCTGCTCATTCCTGGGTAGTGACTAGGGAAAATGAAGAGAACAGTAAGGCGTTGTTTTGTTTTTGAAATATTTGTTTAGGCTACGTTGGGTCTTAGTCGTGGCACACATCATTGCATCATGTAGGATCTTTCACTGCTGTGCACAGACTCTCTAATTGTGGTGCTCAGGCTCAGTAGTTGCAATACATGGGCTTAGTTGCTCTGTGCTATGTGGAGTCTTCCCCAACCAGGGATCGAATTCACTTCCCGTCCATTGCAAGGTGGATTCTTAACCGCTGGACCACCAGGGAAGTCCCTAGAAGGCATTGTTTAAGAAGCCAGCTAATTGGGTGTGGATGACTCCACAAATATCATGGAAGATGAAACTCATCTGAGAACCATGGACAAGGAAGAATTAGGAAACACTGAGGGCAGCGGCTGGGAGGACCAACCCCATGTCCAAGGAGCAGTGGCTGCGTGGGCGCAGGAGGGCCGAGAGGAGCTACTCCACGTTCAAGGTCAGCAGGGGCGGCGGTGAGGAGATACCTCTCATCCAAGGTAAGGAACAGCGGCTGCGCTTTGCTGGAGCAGCCGTGAAGAGATACCCCACGTCCAAGGTAAGAGAAACCCAAGTAAGACGGTAGGTGTTGCAAGAGGGCATCAGAGGGCAGACACATTGAAACCATAATCACAGAAAACTGGTCAGTCTAATCACACGGACCACAGCCTTGTCTAACTCAGTGAAACTAAGCCATGCCCTTTGGGCCACCCAAGACGGGCAGGTCATGGTGGAGAGGTCTGACAGAATGTGGTCCACTGGAGAAAGGAATGGCAAACCACTTCAGTATTCTTGCCTTGAGAACCCCATGAACAGTATGAAAAGGCAAAATGATAGGATACTGAAAGAGGAACTCCCCAGGTCAGTAGGTGCCCAATATGCTACTGGAGATCAGTGGAGAAATAACTCCAGAAAGAATGAAGGCATGGAGCCAAAGCAAAAACAATACCCAGCTATGGATGTGACTGGTGATAGAAGCAAGGTCCAATGCTGTAAAGAGCAGTATTGAATAGGAACCTGGAATGTCAGGTCCATGAATCAAGGCAAATTGGAAGTGTTCAAACAGCAGATGGCAAGACTGAATGAAACATTCTAGGAATCAGCGAACTCAAATGGACTGGAATGGGTGAATTTAACTCAGATGACCATTATATCTACTACTGCAGGCAGGAATCCCTCAGAAGAAATGGAGTAGCCATCATGGTCAACAAAAGAGTCCTAAATGCAGTACTTGGATACAATCTCAAAAACAACAGAATGATCTCTGTTTGTTTCCAAGGCAAACCATTCAATATCACAGTAGTTCAAGTCTATGCCCCAACCAGTAATGCTGAAGAAGCTGAAGTTGAATAGTTCTATGAAGACCTACAAGACCTTTTAGAACTAACACCCAAAGAAGATGTCCTTTTCATTATAGGGGACTGGAATGCAAAAGTAGGAAGTCAAGAAACACCTGCAGTAACAGGCAAAGTTGGCCTTGGAATATGGAATGAAGCAGGGCAAAGGCTAATAGAGTTTTGCCAAGAGAGCGCACTGGTCATAGCAAACACCTTCTTCCAACAACACAAGAGAAGACTCTACACATGGACATCACCAGATGGTCAACACCAAAATCAGATTGATTATATTCTTTGCAGCCAAAGATGGAGAAGCTCTATACAGTCAGCAAAAACAAGACTGGGAGCTGACTGTGGCTCAGATAATGAACTCCTTATTGCCAAATTCAGACTTAAATTGAAGAAAGTAGGGAAAACCACTAGACCATTCAGGTATGACCTAAATCAAATCCCTTATGATTATACAGTGGAAGTGAAAAATAGATTTAAGGGACTAGACCTGATAGATAGAGTGCCTGATGAACTATGGACGGAGGTTCGTGACATTGTACATTAGACAGGGATCAAGACCATCCCCATGGAAAAGATATGCAAAAAAGCAAAATGGCTGTCTGGGGAGCCCTTACAAATAGCTGTGGAAAGAAGAGAAGTGAAAAGCAAAGGAGAAAAGGAGAGATATAAGCATCTGAATGCAGAGTTCCAAAGAATAGCAAGAAGAGATAAGAAAGCCTTCCTCAGCGACCAGTGCAAAGAAATAGAGGAAAATGACAGAATGGGAAAGACTAGAGATCTCTTCAAGAAAATCAGAGATACCAAGGGGACATTTCATGCAAAGATGGGCTCGATAAAGGACAGAAATGGTATGGACCTAACAGAAGCAGAAGATATGAAGAAGAGTTGGCAAGAATACACAGAAGAACTGTACAAAAAAGATCTTCACGACCCAGATAATCACGATGATGTGATCACTCACCTAGAGCCAGACATCCTGGAATGTGAAGTCAAGTGGGCCTTAGGAAGCATCACTACGAACAAAGCTAGCGGAGGTGATGGAACTCCAGTTGAGCTATTTCAAATCCTGAAAGATGATGCTGTGAAAGTGCTGCACTCAATATGCCAGCAAATTTGGAAAACTCAGCAGTGGCCACAGGACTGGAAAAGGTCAGTTTTCATTCCAATCCCAAAGAAAGGCAATGCCAAAGAATGCTCAAACTACCACAC
>NW_011494755.1:2182798-2197162 GCF_000754665.1 Bison bison bison
GACAGGCAGTGGCCACAGGACTGGAAAAGGTCAGTTTTCATTCCAATCCCAAAGAAAGGCAATGCCAAAGAATGCTCAAACTACCACACAATTGCACTCATCTCACATGCTAGTAAAGTAATGCTCAAAATTCTCCAAGCCAGGCTTCAGCAGTACGTGAACTGTGAACTTCCAGATGTTCAAGCTGGTTTTAGAAAAGGCAGAGGAACCAGAGATCAAGTTGCCAACATCCGCTGGATCATGGAAAAAGCAAGAGAGTTCCAGAAAAACATCTATTTCTGCTTTATGCCAAACAAAGGCTTTGACTGTGTGGATCACAATAAACTGTGGAAAATTCTGGAAGAGATGGGAGTACCAGACCACCTGACCTGCCTCTTGAGAAAGCTGTATGCAGGTCAGGAAGCAGCAGTTAGAACTGGACATGGAACAACAAACTGGTTCTAAATAGGAAAAGAAGTACGTCAAGGCTGTATATTGTCACCCTGCTTATTTAACTTCTATGCAGAGGACATCATGAGAAACGCTGGACTGCAAGAAGCACAAGCTGGAATCAAGATTGCTGGGAGAAATGTCAATCACCTCAGATATGTAGATGACACCACCTTTATGGCAGAAAGTGAAGAGGAACTAAAAAGCCTCTTGATGAAAGTGAAAGAGGAGAGTGAAAAAGTTGGCTTAAAGCTCAACATTCAGAAAACAAAGATCATGGCATCCGGTCCCATCACTTCATGGGAAATAGATGGGGAAACAGTGGAAACAGTGTCAGACTTTATTTTTGGGGGCTCCAAAATCACTGTAGATGGTGACTGCAACCATGAAATTAAAAGATGCTTACTCCTTAGAAGAAAAGTTATGACCAACCTAGATAGCATACTCAAAAGCAGAGACATTACTTTGCCAACAAAGGTCCGTCTAGTCAAGGCTATGGTTTTTCCAGTGGTCATGTATGGATGTGAGAGTTGGACTGTGAAGAAAGCTGAGCGCTGAAGAATTCATGCTTTTGAACTGTTGGTGTTGGAGAAGACTCTTAGAGTCCCTTGGACTGCAAGGAGATCCAACCAGTTCATTCTAAAGGAGATCAGTCCTGGGTGTTCTTTGGAAGGAATGATGCTAAAGCTGAAACTCTAGTACTTTGGCCACCTCATGCAAAGAGTTGACTCATTGGAAAAGACTCTGATGCTGGGAGGGATTTGGGGCAGGAGGAGAAGGAGACGACAGAGGATGAGATGGCTGGATGTCATCACCGACTCAATGGATGTGAGTTTGAGTGAACTCCGAGAGTTGGTGATGGACAGGGAGGCCTGGCGTGCTGCGATTCATGGGGTTGCAAAGAGTCAGACATGACTGAGCGACTGAACTAACTGATCCAGGTTTGTATTGATACATGTAAATCATACATATGGTACTATATTGATAATTTAAGATATTTTTCAAAGTTAATTTTTACTCGATGGTATCAGTATAACCTTATGACCCTGAGCCTCAGGGTCCTCACCCTTGCCCTCTTCCCTCTGAACCCCTTCCACTGCGCAAGGAGTCCACTTGAAGCCCACTTATTCCCCCTGAGACCACACAGGACCCCAGAACTCCCACTTCAAACAAGGTCTGCATGGCTCTCTTCTCCAGGTACTTCCTCCTAAGGGTAGATCATATCTGTGGTAGACGGTGTGGATGGAGCTTGGATTAGTGGGTTCAGGAGCAGGGTCTTTGTCCTCTTGCCTCAGCCCTGAAAATGTTAGCAGCCACCTTGGATGAGGGCTTCTCTGGTGGCTCAGCTGGTAAAGAATCCACCTGCAATGCAGGAGATCTGGGTTCGATCCCTGGGTTGGGAAGATTCCCTGGATAAGGGAACGGCTACCCACTCCAGTATTCTGACCTGGAGAACTCCATGGACAGTATAGTCCATGGGGTCACAAAGAGTCAGACACAACTGAGTGACTCACTTCACGTTGGATGAAATGCTTACTACTAACTGTTGGGACTAACCAATTCCCCATGCCATTATGGGGCTTCCCAGTTGGTGCTAATGGTAAAGAATATGCAGAAGACACAAAAGACTCGGGTTCAATCCCTGGGTCAGGAAAATCCCCTGGAGTGGGAAATGACAACCTGCTCCAGCATGCTTGCCTGAAAAATTCCATGGACAGAGGACCCTGTTGGGCTACAGTCCATGGAACCACAGAGAGTTAGATGTGACTGAACAACTAAACACACACACACACACACACACACACCATTGTATCTCATATCCAGCTATTACCTCAACACTACTCCAAGTCCCCTAGGATCTCTTGTTTGGGTTTTTGCTGTACTTTCCTAACTAGTCTACATCACATCTCACACTTTTCCTCCCCAGTCCATTCTTCAACACATTACAAGCAGAGTGGGCTTTTCTAAAATAGAAATCAGACCACGTTACTTCCACAGACAGAAAGTACAGTACCTACTCCCTGCCACAGCACAGAAGCCCACTGGCTTGTCTGTCCCAGCCTCATTAAGTGTGAGCCACAGTGAGGAACCCCTTTCATTTTCCAGTACTTCCTACGAATTTTTCCGCCTCAGGGCCTTCTTATGCACGGCTCTCTCTGCTTAGAACATTCTTCTCAGTTTTCATATGACAGGTTCTTCATCCTTCAAGTCCACAATTTTCCCCCCAGGCAGACCTTCTGCACTCAACTGTATATGCCTATTTTTTTTCCTCCTAGTAGCCATTATTTTTTTTTTCCTTCAGGGCATTTTATCACAAAATAGGCCTTCAGTATTCCTTTTTCTTGTTTATTTGTTTAATGCCTATTTCCCCCCTCATCAAATTATAAGCATCATGATCATAATGTATATACCAGAATTTAGCACATCATAGTACATATATGCAATTAAGTAATCTATATAATTGAATATTATTTAGTAAATAAAAATAATGTTTTCTATGGATATTACTGGTATAGAAATTTGGACATGATATAATTTTAAATGAAAACAAGGTCATATAGTAATATATAATCTCATTTGTCTTTTATAAGTGTGAATGTATGCTGCATATGTTTACAAATTTGTGTATGTGTTTATGTTTAAAAATTGTGTAAGATGTAACAGTGGTTATCTGGGTTGGAAAATTGTGAGTGCAGTTTATTTTCTTAATTTTTTCAAATACTGATTGTGTATTATCTTCTTAAGATGATATTTTAATTTTTTAACTAAATAAATACCTCATACTACCTATACAGAAACTATTACAGTAACTTGAAATTTTACCTGGAAGCAGTCTAGATGTCCAGCATTAAGGGAATGTTGAACCAGAAGATGGAACATACATTCAACAAAATGCTGCTGCTAAGTCACTTCAGTCGTGTCCGACTCTGTGCAACCTCATAGACAGCAGTCCACCAGGCTCCCCCGTCCCTGGGATTCTTCAGGCAAGAACACTGGAGTGGGTTGCCATTTCCTTCTCCAGCGCATAAAAGTGAAAAGTGAAAGTGAAGTCGCTCAGTTGTGTCCAACTCTTAGTGACCCCTAGGCGGCCATTAAAAATCATTTAATGTGATCAATGTCACAGCATGGTAAATCCTAATCATATAACATTAACTCAGAGATGAATAGAAAATAGGATTAAATAATAGAAATAATTTTTAAGTGATGTCATTGCTTTGGAGTGATAGATTTTTTGTTTGCTCTCCAAACGTCCTGTAATAACAGTTTTTACAATTAACTTTTTTATTTTTAAAGGAAGTATGTGTTTTAACAACTTATATATGATCTCACCTTGTTACATGTTATTTTTCTTTGGTAAGAATATTTGTGTTATGTAGTCTTTCTATACAGGCTACATCAAAAAAAAAGAAAATCTCAAATATCCTGGGATATGTAATGCATCACGCATTCCACAAGGTGGCAGT
Organism: Bison bison bison; assembly: GCF_000754665.1. Classification (NCBI taxonomy): domain Eukaryota; kingdom Metazoa; phylum Chordata; class Mammalia; order Artiodactyla; family Bovidae; genus Bison; species Bison bison. The sequence goes on from NW_011494755.1 coordinate 2,186,692, forward strand.
GTCATTGTATTAAGCAGCTTTGCAGAACTTGCTAGGATTACCTAGTTGAGCTCAGTTGGTCTGTTGTGTCCGACTTATGCGACCCCATAGACTGTGGCACGCCAGGCTTCCCTGTCCATCACCAACTCCTGGAGCTTGCTCAAACTCATGCCCATCGAGTCAGTGATGCCATCCAACCATCTCGTCCTCTGTCATCCCTTTCTCCTGCTTTCAATCTTTTCCATCATCAGGGTCGTTTCCACTGAGTCAGTTCTTTGCATCAGGCAGCCAAAGTAATGGAGTTCCAGCTTCAGCATCAGTCCTTCCAAGGAATATTCAGGACTGATTTCCTTTAGGGTGGACAGGTTGGATCTCCCTGCAGTCCAAGGGACTCTCAAGAGTCTTCTCCAACACCACAGTTCAAAAGCATCAGTTCTTAAGTGCTCATCTTTCTTTAGAGTCCAACTCTGACATCCATACAGGACTACTGGAAAAACCATAGCCTTGACTAGACAGACCTTTGTGGGCAAAGTAATGGCTCTGCTTTTGGATATGCTGTCTAGGTTGGTCATAGTTTTTCTTCTAAGGAGCAAGCATCTTTTAATTTCATGGCTGCAGTCACCATCTGCAGTGATTTTGGAGCCCCGAAAAATAAGTCTGTCACTATTTCTACTGTCTACCCATCTATTTGCTATAACATGATGGGCCAGATGCCATGATCTTGGTTTTCTGAATGTTGAGTTTCAAGCCAACTTTTTCTCTCTCTCCCTTCACTTTCATCAAAAGGCTCTTTAGTTCTTCTTCGCTTTCTGCCATAAGGGTAGTGTCATCTGTATATCTGAGATTATTTTTTTATTTTATTTTATTTTTAAACTTTACAATATTGTATTATTGATGTTTATCCCACCAATCTTGATTTCCAGCTTGTGCTTCATCCAGCCAAGCATTTCACATGATATACTCTGAATATAAGTTAAATAAGCAGGGCGACAATATACACCCTTGATGTACTCCTTTCCCGATTTGGAACCAGTCTGTTGTTCCATGTCCAGTTATGAATGTTGCTTCTTGACCTGCATACAGATTTCAAGAGGCAGGTAATGTGGTCTGGTATTCCCATCTCTTTAAGAATTTTCCAGTTTGTTGTGATCCACAAAGTCAAAGGCTTTGGTGTAGTCAATAAAGCAAAAGTAAATGTTTTTCTGGAACTCTCTTGTTTTTTCTATGATCCAAGGGATGTTGGCAGTTTGATCTCTGGTTCCTCTGCCTTTTCTAAATCCAGCTTGAACATCTGGAAGTGTTCAGTTCACATACTGTTGAAGCGTGGCTTGGAGAATTTTGAGCATTACCTTGCTAGCATGTGAGTGAGTACATTTGTGTGGTACTTTGAACGTTCTTTGGCATTACCTTTCTTTGGGATTGGAATGAAAACTGACCTTTTCCAGTCCTGTGGCCACTGCTGTTTTCCAAATTTGCTAGCATATTGAGTGAAGCCCTTTCACAGCATCATCTTTTAGGATTTGAAATAGCTCAACTGGAATTCCATCACCTCCGCTAGCTTTGTTCATAGTGATGCTTCCTAAAGCCCACTTGACTTCATACTCCAGGATGTCTGGCTCTAGGTGAGTGATCACACCATCGTGGTTATCTAGGTCACCAAGATCTTTTTTGTACAGTTCTTCTGTGTATTCTTGCCACCTCTTCTTAATATCTTCTGCTTCTGTTAGTTCCATACCATTTCTGTCCTTTATTAAGCCCATCTTTGCATGAAATGTTTCCTTCGTATCTCTAATTTTCTTGAAGAGATCTCTAGTCTTCCCCATCCTATTGTTTTCCTCTATTTCTTTGCATTGATCACTGAGGAAGGCTTTCTTATCTCTCTGTGCTATTCTTTGGAACTCTGCATTCAGATGGGTATATTTTTCCTTTTCTCCTTTGCCTTTAGTTTCTCGTCTTTTCTCAGCTATCTGTAAGGCCTCCTCAGACAACCATATTGCCTTGTTGCATTTCTTTTTCTTGGGGATGGTCTTGATCACTGTCTCCTGTACAATGTCACAAACCTCTGTCCATAGTTCTTCAGGCATTCTGTCTATGAGATCTAATCCTTTGAATCTATTTCTCACTTTCACTGTATAATCATAAGGGATTTGATTTAGGTCATACCTGAATGGTCTAGTGGTTTTCCCTACTTTCTTCTAAGTCTGAATTTGGCAATAAGGAGTTCATGATCTGAGCCACAGTCAGCACCCGGTCTTATTTTTGCTGACATTATAGAGATTCTCCATCTTTGGCTGCAAAGAATATAGTCAATCTGATCTCAGTATTGACCATCTGGTGAAGTCCATGTGTAGAGTCTTCTCTTCTGTTGTTGGAAGAGGCTGTTTGCTATGACCAGTGTGTTCTCTTGGCAAAACTCTGTTAGCCTTTGCCCTGCTTCATTCTGTACTCCAAGGCCAAATTTGCCTGTTATTCCAAATATCTCTTGACTTCCTACTTTGCATTCCAGTCCCCTATAATGAAAAAGATATCTTTTGGGGATGTTAGTTCTAGAAGGTCTTGTAGGTCTTCATAGAACTACTCAACTTCAGCTTCTTCAGCATTACTGGTTGGGGCATAAACTTGGATTACTGTGGTATTGAATGGTTTGCCTTGGAAATGAACAGAGATCATTCTGTCATTTTTGAGATTGCACACAAATACTCCTTTTTGGACTCTTTTGTTGACTATGATGGCTACTCCATTTCTTCTAAGGGATTCTTGCCCACAGAAGTAGATATAATGGTCATCAGAGTTAAATTCACCCATTCCAGTCCGATTTAGTTCACTGATTCCTAAAATGTCAATGTTCACTCTTGCCATCTTCTGTTTGATCACTGCTAATTTACCTTGATTCATGGACCTAACATTCCAGATTCCTATGCGATATTGTTCTTTACAGCATCGGACTTTACTTCCATCACCAGTCCCATCCACAACTGGGCATTGTTTTCGCTTTGGCTCCGTCACTTCATTCTTTCTGGTGTTAATTCTCCACTCCTCTCCAGTAGTGTACTGGGCACCTACCAACCTGGGGAGTTCATCTTTCAGTGTCTTATCTTTTTGCCTTTCATACTGTTCATAGGGTTCATGGGGATCACCTGATGCATTGCATTATTCCTAACATTATTTTTCCTGATATTTGATTTACAGTGACATTTACATTCCTTTTAAGTCCCAGGATTGTAATATCTTTTGTGGTTTTTATTTTTAAATTATAAGTTAAATAATTCCCTTGGGTGGTAAAATAATTCCTCTCTCTTCAATACTACTTTGCTCATAAATCTTTTCCATTTTTAAAAATAATGATCAAAGAATATCCGCTGCTATTTCCTAAAAGCCTTTTTATGAATGAGTCTTCATTTACTCCTGCAGAGTAGATGTTCTTCCCATTTCACAGATGAGAAAATAGAAGCTAAAGGAAGATTGGTAATTTGCCCAAAGTCACACAATTATTTTTAATTCTGTATTTTACCAGAGTCAGAATTCAAGCCCAGTCTCTAGAAAGAATTTGTTAAATAAGTAAATTGAAAAATAAGGAAATAAATGGGTCAGTATGTTTGTATATCTGTCTGCCTATCTGTCTACTATCTATCCGATTCAACTCATATAAAAAATAGTTATATGGGGAATCCCTTGGTGGTATAGTAATTAGGATTTCAGACATTCACTGCCATGGCCCAAGTTCAATCCCTGGTTGGGGAATTGAGATCCCACACACCGTGTGGTGTGGCAAAAAGAAAAAGAAAAAGAAAAAGTTTATATGAAACTAACAGCGATGGTTGTGATTTATAGTCCATTTAACGCCATGGACTGTAGGCTGCCAGGCTCCTCTGTCCATGAGATCTCCCAGGCAGAAATACTGGAATGGGTTGCCATTTCCTTCTCCAATATGAAACTAATACAACATTGTAAATCAACTGTACTTCAATAAAAATATAATAAATAAATTAAATGTTATAGTAAGTAAAATACACATTAAATAATTTCTATATAACATGATATATGTTTAACATGAAAAATGCTTCTGCTTAATGTGATATTTGAGACTTTTCCCTATGGTATCAAAATTCTTTGAAAGCTGCACTAATAGATTAACAATACTCTTTCACTTGAATCTAAGTATTATATTTTATTCAGTCTTTCTTCTGTAATTGAGTTTAGCAATTGCCTCTCAAAATTAGGGGGTTCACACCCACACGCTCATCTATCATTGCTCTCAAGTCATTTCTGGCTACCCTCCCTGCATTCTCTCTGTTCCGGTCAGCAGACCTCTTGGAACCTTGCTGTTCTTTGAATCAGCAGGTGTATCTCAGGGCCTTTGTACTTGCTGCCATGTCTCCTGCCTCATGTGCTTCAGATCTCACTACAGAAGCTACCCTATCTGTGAAGCCTTCCTTGAACTACTTATGGAAACAGGTAAACTAACTCTACCACCATATTCCCTGTCTCAGTTAATATCCCTTATTTTTCTGTATAGCACTTATTATCCTTTGACATAAAATTATTTCTTTGCCATCTGTCAAAAAGGTCTCTGCAGTTTTAATTAGAAGACTATTAGGTATTTAAATTAATTTGGAAAAAATAATTATTCCCATGCAGAACTTTGATATTATCTCAATTTTGTTTGAATCTTCTTTTATGTCTCTTAGTGTGTGTATGCCTTAATTATAGTTCTTATAGTGTGGGGCTAAATTTCTTACCAAAGCTTTTGATAGTTTTCTTTATTTTCATGAGATATAATTTACGTATCATAAAGTTTACCATTTCAGTGTATGATTCATGGTTTTGAGCATTGTCACAGAACTGTGCAACCATGACTGTATCTAACTCCAACATTCTTTAATCATCCCCAAAAGAAGCCCCATACCTTTCAGCAGCCTGTGCCTCTTCCCCTCACTCAGCACCCGACAATCACCAATCTACTTTTTTTCTCTATGGATTTGCCTATTCTTGATATTTCATGTAAATGGAATCACACAATAGGTAGACTCTTTTGTGTGGCTTTTTTCAGTTAGCATAATATTTTCAAGGTTAAACCAAGTTGTAGTGTGTACTGGTACTTCAGTCCTTGTTATGACTGAATAATATTCATTTGTGTGATATGCTACATCTTGTTTATCCATTGTAAGTTGTGAATATTTAGGTTGTTCACACCTTTTAACTATTATGAATAATACTGGTATGAACATTTGTGTACGAGTTTTTGTGTGGAAATATGTTTTCATTTATCTTAGGTATATACCAGGAATGGAATTGTTAGGTCATATGGTTTAACTGTGTTTAACTTTGGATGAACTGCCAAACCATGTTACATAGCAGCTGTACCATTTTACATTTCCACTTATGTATGATGGTTCCAGTTTTTCCCTATCTTTGACAATATGTGCTATTTTCCATATTTTTTATTGTAGCCATTTTCATGGGTGTGAAGTGTTATCTCATTTTAGTTTTGTTTTGCATTTTCCTAATAACTAATGATTTTAAGCACCTTTCCATATGTTTTTTATCCATTTGTACATCTTTTTAAGATGAATGTTTATTCAGATCATTTGCCCATCTTTTCACTGGGTAATTTGTCTTTTTGTTGTTGAGCATAAGAGTTCTGTACATAGTATGGATACCAGATGCTTAACAGATATCTGATTTGCAAATATTTTCTCCCACTCTGTGGGTTTTTTCCTCTTTCATATAGTCTCCTTGAAAGCATAAAAGTTTTTAATTTTGATGAAGTCCAATTATCTGGTTTTTCCTTTGGTAGCTTGTTCTTTTCTTGCCATATATAAGAAACCATTGTTGCTGCTCCTGCTAAGTCACATCAGTCATGTCTGACTCTGTGCGACCCCATAGATGGCAGCCCACCAGGCTCCTCTGTCCCTGGGATTCTCCAGGCAATAACACTGGAGTGGGTTGCCATTTCCTCCTCCAATGCATGAAAGTGAAAAGTGAAAGTGAACTCGCTCAGTCGTGTCTGACTGTTCGTGACCCCATGGACTGCAGCCTATCGGGCTCCTCCGTCCATGGGATTTCCCAGGCAAGAGTTCTGGAGTGGGTTACCATTGCCTTCTCCTAGGTTGTAAAGATTTGGTCTTTCATTTTCTTCTGAGAAGTTCTGAAAGATTTAAATCTTTCAGCTATTTTTAGTTAATTTTGAACATGGTGTAGAGTATGTGTTCAACTTTCTTCTTTTTGCATGTGGCTGTCTGGTTGTCCAGTCACCCTTTGAGGAAAGATGATTCTTTCTCTATGAAATGGTCTTGGCACTCTTGTCAAGGTCAAAATCAGTTGACTATGGATGCGTGGATTTACTGCTGGACTCATAGTTCTATTCCACTGGTGTTTATGTCTTGGCAGAATTTTTGATAAATACTTGTGTGAACTGTGTACATTTTTGTCTCTAACAAGTACCTGGAGTGTAGTTGAACTGGCCCAGGCTTCTTACCTGTCACCTGGCTTGGGTAAGAGACTGACATCTCCTCTGAGACATGAGGATCTTAAGAGGAACACATACCTGACAAGAAGGTGTAGAACTCTAATTCCATGGGTCTACTTAGAGACAAACTGACAAATTAGGTCCAAATTCCATCTGCCATAGTGTGGTTAAAAGAATTTGAAGCCGTGTCAATTTTAGGCAAATATAACTCCATACACTCATCCCAGGATCTGGTAAGTATCTGTTGAGACCCTCCTCTGTACCATGCTCAATAAAGCAGCTTTTACTATGAGGACTTTTATTTCTCCAATATAAACTATTTGCAAAGTTACCAAAAACAGTAAGTTAACTGTATGAAATTATCTTTTTTTGGTCAAAAACCATTGAATGGTGGCTCTAGTTCATGAACAGTTGATTACAGCTCTTTTCTTTGTCAATAATTATCTAGGAGGCCAACTACAGTAACTGTTTAGGCCACTCCTTGTTAAATGTAATAAAACCTTATCATTTGTATATAATAAAATGCTTGTCCTTCTGTTCCATTCTGTTGAAGATAGGGGGGAGGATCTGCAGGATTGCATAAAACTTATATCACATTATTAACAAGTGATGTAGAAAGAAAGGGACAACGACAGTGATTCCCTGGGCCTGGAAACTTTGTCTTTAGATAAAAGCTCTGTTGCACTACAGTCTGCTAGAACAACCAAAGACTGAGCCCTCCTTCCTCTTTACTGATGCCAGAGATCCTATAGTAGCATAGTCCAGTTTGTGTCTGGTAATGTTTAATCCTGATGACAGCCAGAACAAGAATCATCACTCTGAACCCTGGAACAAAGATGGTTTTCTGCTCAGCTTAAGTTCTGTTACAGTGCATTAAAGTGAACTCACAAAGATGGACCAGACTTTTAAATGAAATAATTCCTCTTTAAGTTGTTTAAAATTGAGCCTTCCATTGGACATTACAAAAATAAAAAAATTCTGTTTGTCAAAGACAGCATTTAAAAAAGGAAAGGTAAACCACAGACTGGAAAAATGATATTTGCAAAATACATTTGAAAAAGGACTCACCTAAAATGTATAAAGAGCTTCTGCATATGAATGAGATAAAGAAAGATAAGCCAAATGGGTAAAAGACATGGATAGACATGTCACAAAAGAGGATAGTCAAATGCCCAATGAGCATATAAAATGATACTTGGCATCTTTAGTTAACAAGGACATGCAAATTAAAACCACAATGAGACACTACTACCCACCCACCCGAATGGCTAAAATTTAAGATGTTGACTAGGTTGTGGAGTAACTGGAACTCTCATACACTGCTCATAGGAAAAGAAATAAAATAAGCACACTGGAAACTTTGGCTGTAGTATTAAAGTTAAAAATAAATAAACATCCCAAGATCCAGCAAGTCCACTCCTGGTTATGTACCCAACAGAAATGCATGCACATGTGTATTAAAAGAGAAGTTCAATAATGTTCATGGAAGGATTATTTGTAAGGGCCTCAAATTGGAAACACCTCAACTGTCCACAGTAGTTGAATGGTTAAATAAATTGTGGTATATTCATTCAGTGACAAACCATGCAGAAACAAAAAAGAATGAACAATAGCTAACTTGAGAAAACACACATAAATCTCAGAGATATAATGTTGAGCAGAAAGTTAGACACAAAAGAATACATGCAGTGTAATTTAATGGTCGAATCAAGATTAAAAATAGGCAAAACTAATCTATGGTAAAAGAGAGCAGAGTAGTGGTTACTTTAGGGAGTGTGTTGACTGGGAGGGATCAAGACAGAGTCTTCCTGGGTGCTGGAAACAGTCTGTATGTCAATCACCTGTAAAAATTCATTAGCCATGTATTCTTAAGATACGAACATTTTATTGTATTTATTTAATTTTTTTAAGGGGGAGTCTCTGAAGAGGGTAAAACAGGACATAGGGGGGCATCAGAAGCAGAGGGATCGTAGTAAAGACAGGAGGTTAAGTGGAAGTCTGTACACTTACAGCAGAGGATCTGAAGCCTTCTTCTCCCTCTGAGCTCCCAGAAATCTAGCAACCATGCCTTCAGACCCTAAGCAGGAGACTGGAAGATTATTCTCTGGGAAATCTGAGTAGGCCAAGGGAAAATACCTAAAGATATTAACACCAGGAGTTCTCCAACAAAATGGCCCAGCCGAATCATCCTGTAGTGAAGTTCTTCAAAACCAACACCTACTCACAAATAAAAAGCTTTTCATTAGTTTTTAGCACCCTATTCTGCTTTTTTTTAATTGATGTATAGCTGATTTATGGGCTTCCCTGATGGCTCAGCAGTAAAAAATCTACCTGCAATGCAAGAGGCCCAGGTTTCATCCCTACTCTACCATGAAAGACCAAAACAAAGAGAAAACAACAACAAAATAACTTGGAGGAAACAGACTGCAAAGTGTAAGAACACTTTTTTAAAAAATTACTAAATTCAGATAGATGATAGAGAAGATTGTTTTCATCAAAAAGTTGTGTTATTTAATAGAGGAAGGGACTTCCCTGGTGGTTCAGTGGCTGTGCTCCCAATGCAGGGGACCCAGATTCGGTCCCTGATCAGGGAACTAGATCCCACACGCTGCAAAGAAGATTGAAGATCCTGTGTGCCGCAACTGAGACCCAGTGCAGTCAAGTAAAGAAATACATAAATAAATATTTAAAAAACAGGAAGATTCAGAGAACAGAGGTTGAGGGAGGGAGGGAGGAAGAGAAAGAAAAGGAAGGGGAGAAACGTCATACTTAGGAAAAGGATCAAGAATCAGAACAATCAGAACATTGGCTTTTTCAACAGAGCACTGAAAGCTAAAAAAAAAAAAAAAGAGTTTTAAAATTCAGACGGAAAATGATCATAGAACTCTATGATCTGTTCAAACTATGAAATAAATATAAGGGTAGAATAAAGATATTTCAGATATGCAAGGGATTTACATGCAGTCATACCAATCATCATCAAAGAAAATTGGTCACTCAATGTTTTGTACATAAAAAACAGAAAATAATCAGGATAAACTATTTTTATTTCATGGAGGTACAGTGAAAAAAAATTAACAATCAATCCATGAACATGGTATATTTCTCCATCTATTAGTGTCCTCTTTGATTTCTTTCACCAGTGTTTTATAGTTTTCTGTATATAGGTCTTTAGTTTCTTTAGGTAGATATATTCCTAAGTATTTTATTCTTTTCGTTGCAATGGTGAATGGAATTGTTTCCTTAATTTCTCTTTCTGTTTTCTCATTACTAGTGTATAGGAATGCAAGGGATTTCTGTGTGTTGATTTTATATCCTGCAACTTTACTATAATCATTGATTAGTTCTAGTAATTTTCTGGTGGAGTCTTTAGGGTTTGAGTATACTACCCAAAGCAATTTATACATTCAATGCAATCCCTATCAAGCTACCAACAGTATTCTTTACAGAGCTAGAACAAATAATTTCACAATTTGTATGGAAATACAAAAAACCTCGAATAGCCAAAGCGATCTTGAGAAAGAAAAATGGAACTGGAGGAATCAACCTACCTGACTTCAGGCTCTACTACAAAGCCACAGTTATCAAGACAGTATGGTACTGGCACAAAGACAGAAATATAGATCAATGGAACAAAATAGAAAGCCCAGAGATAAATCCACGCACATATGGACACCTTATCTTTGACAAAGGAGGCAAGAATATACAGTGGATTAAAGACAATCTCTTTAACAAGTGGTGCTGGGAAATCTGGTCAACCACTTGTAAAAGAATGAAACTAGAACATTTTCTAACACCATATACAAAAATAAACTCAAAATGGATTAAAGATCTCAACGTAAGACCAGAAACTATAAAACTCCTAGAGGAGAACATAGGCAAAACACTCTCCGACATACATCACAGCAGGATCCTCTATGACCCACCTCCTAGAATACTGGAAATAAAAGCAAAAATAAACAAATGGGACCTAATTAAACTTAAAAGCTTCTGCACATCAAAGGAAACTATTAGCAAGGTGAA
>NW_011494755.1:2198184-2202054 GCF_000754665.1 Bison bison bison
AGGGTTCAGAAAAAAAAAAAAAAAATTAACAATCAAAAGAAGGCATGATGAAATCTGAACATAATAAAAAATGAGAGAATTTGAACCGTTTGAATTTACTTTTTATTCAACAAACATGTACTGAGAACTACTTTTTGCCAGCATTGTTTTAAATGATGAGGGTGTCTGTCCATCTGTGCTCAGTAGAGAATGACTCTTTGCCATCCTATGGACTGTAGCCCACCAGGCTCCTCTGTCATGGGATTTTCTTGGCAAGAATACTGGACTGTGTGATGCCACTTCCTCCTCCAGGGGATCTTCCTGATCCAGGGATCGAACCCACATCTCCTGCTTGGCAGATGGATTCTTTACCACTGAGTTACCTGGAAAACCCAGCATTTCTGTAAATGATGAGGGTACAGTGGTGAAGAAAACAGAAGTCTTTGCCCTCATAGAGCACTTTAGGGAAATGTTTAAATAATAATTACACATCTAATTAATGAAATGTTATACAACCATTGAAAAACACATGAATACCAGAAACACAGGAAGTGTGTGTAATATGATGCAGGGTAAAAAGACCACAAGCTGTGGACAAAGACAAAAAGGGAAGTCATAAGCCTGAAAATGGATATGCTAGGATAGCAAAATTATGAATGTTTTTCTTTTTTCAAAATTCCCTTTAATTTTATATTAGGTTTTCTAACAGACAGGGGAACATCAAAACCCAGGATGCTAAAGGATATTGTATTTAAATTCAGGTGCCATCTAATAAATTCTCCCAAGAAGCTGTGTGATGCCTCTTCCTCAAGAAAGAGAAGGGGAAATTACCTATTCCTCCAAAATCACTGCAGATGTTGATTGCAGCCATGAAATTAAAAGACGCTTACTCCTTGGAAGGAAAGTTATGACCAACCTAGATAGCATATTAAAAAGCAGAGATATTACTTTGTCAACAACGGTCCGTCTAGTCAAGGCTATGGTTTTTCCAGTGGTCATGTATGGATGTAAGAGTTGGACTGTGAAGAAAGCTGAGCGCCGAAGAATTTATATTTTTGAACTGTGGTGCTGGAGAAGACTCTTGCGAGTCCCTTGGACTGCAAGGAGATCCAACCTGTCCATCCTAAAGGAGACCAGTCCTGGGTGTTCATTGGAAGGATTGATGTTGAGGCTGAAACTCCTTTACTTTGGCCACCTCATGCAAAGAGTTGAGTCATTGGAAAAGACCCTGATGCTGGGAGGGATTGAGGGCAGGAGGAGAAGGGGACAACAGAGGATGAGATGGCTGGATGGCATCACCGACTCGATGGACGTGAGTTTGAGTGAACTCTGGGAGATGGTGATGGACAGGGAGGCCTGGCGTGCTGCTGTTCGTGGGGTCGCAAAGAGTCGGACACGACTGAGTGACTGAACTGATGGGAAAAACATGGCCACTTGCTTAGATGTTATCATAAACTTTTTATTTCTACTTCAGCTATGCAGAGAAAGATGAGGGTGTCGGAAAGAATGCAGATCCAATGTCAAATGGGAGGCTCGAAAGAGCAATTAAACCTCGCCTGTTAATTAGTTCCATGGGTTAATGAGCTCTAGGAGTGGAGTGAGCAGACTCCCTTTAACTGAACCAGAGAAAACTCACTGGCAGCTGAAGGGCAGTTGGCACCATAGTTTTCCATACAGGACGCTAGTTTCCTGGCCCATGAGAGAATAACACAGTGGCGATGTTTCTGAAGTACTTTCCATAGGTGGTAGTGAAAGCTCAATTTACCACCATGTGCTTATGTCAAATGAGATTTCAGGAATCTCCATGTGAGTTACTGTGTAAAGAATTCCTTTATACTGTAGAGGAAGCAAGGATTTCCTGGACCAGCTGATTAGATGTAGTTGGACACTAAATCTGAGAAGAACATTCTGGGTTCCCAAGGTATCTAACACAAAAAGAAAACTCAGGAAGCCTCAAAATGAATGTTCTAATCACGCCTTGGGATGAGTTAGATGTTCTGAGTTTTTTCATGTTCAAGGGTAGTAGGAAAGATATTGCATCAGAGTGTCATATCAGATCTTATTCAATTAGACTATACATTTTGTTTACATTTGGCTTTTTAAATAATATGCTAAACTTTAAAAATAGGAAGAAAGCTAACTGCAATGTTATTATGGAATCGTGGAATAGTAAAGGACATTATGGGAAATTAAAGAAATACGAATAAAGTATGCAGCTTAGTTAATAATTATGTACCAGCGTGTGTTTGTTAATTGTGATAAAGGTACCATAGTGATATAAGATGTTAATAATAGAGAAAGCTGGATGTGAAGAATATGGAAAGTCTCCATAGTATCTTTGCAACTTTTTTGTAAACCTAAATCTATAATAAAATTTTAAATTTTATTTAAATTTAAAATATATATAGGAGGGAAGAACTATTATCTCAACCTCAGACAAGTCACAGCCTTGGCATAAGTCTAGTATTCAGGCTGCATGACTGCAACTAAGCATCAGCCACGATATCAGTTGAGTCCAGTTTCTGTTATTTTCAGCGACAGAGAAAAAAGTTGAAACTGCAAATCAAAATACTTAAAAACCATAAAGTATGGAACCGATAAGACAGCAAGGTTTAGATTTTGGTTGTGGAAAATAGGAAGTCATACATTCTTGAGTGAAGAGGTGATACAGTGAGAACAATTGAGGGATTTGTTCTATGAGCAGACTGCAAAATGGATTGAAGCTGAAGAGAGGCTGAAGTAGGGGTATCAGTGCTGCTGCTGCTGCTGCTGCTGCTGCTGCTAAGTCGCTTCAGTCGTGTCCAACTCTGCGACCCCAGAGACGGCAGCCCACCAGGCTCCCCCGTCCCTGGGATTCTCCAGGTAAGAACACTGGAGTGGGTTGCCATTTCCTTCTCCAGTGCATGAAAGTGAAAAGTGAAAGTGAAGTCGCTCAGTCGTGTCAGGGGTATCAGTGAAGAGGTGATAATTGGCAGCTGAAACAAAAGCATTAAGACTAACCCCCTAAAATGAAACTTAGGGCAAAGGTTTCAAGCAATGTTATTCTTAGTGTCACATACAACCTCTTCTAGGCAGCTGGGGACAAGCAGAGTCTATTGTGCAGATGGCTATATCAGACGATCTTAGCCTTGCTCCATTAGATATCTGAGATCACAGAAGCCCTTTCCTTGTTCCAGGTCCACGGTTCTTGGTCTTTGTCAGGTCTGTGTGTTGTCACCTCTGCTTGTCCTGCATCAGCTCAGTACTTGTTTGATAGTCAAACCTGAGTCAATGTTTCTTTTTTATTTTTAACCCATGGAAAAAGCAAGAGAGTTCCAGAAAAACATCTATTTCTGCTTTACTGACTATGCCAAAGCCTTTGACTGTGTGGATCACAATAAACTGTGGGAAATTCTTCAAGAGATGGGAATACCAGACCACCTGACCTGCCTCTTGAGAAATCTGTATGCAGGTCAGGAAGCAACAGTTAGAACTGGACATGGAACAACAGACTGGTTCCAAATAGGAAAAGAAGTACGTCAAGGCTGTATATTGTCACCCTGCTTATTTAACTTCTATGCAGAGTACATCATGAGAAACACTGGACTGGAAGAAACACAAGCTGGAATCAAGATTGCCGGGAGAAATATCAATCACCTCAGATATGCAGATGACACCACCCTTATGGCAGAAAGTGAAGAGGAACAAAAAGGCCTCTTGATGAAAGTGAAAAGAGGAGAGTGAAAAAGTTGGCTTAAAGTTCAACATTCAGAAAACGAAGATCATGGCATCCGGTCCCATCACTTCATGGGAAATAGATGGGGAAATAGTGGAAACAGTGTCAGACTTTATTTTTTTGGGCTCCAAAATCACTGCAGATGGTGACTGCAGCCATGAAATTAAAAGACGCTT
>NW_011494755.1:2202154-2206948 GCF_000754665.1 Bison bison bison
AGTTTTTTCCTGTGGTCATGTATGGATGCGAGAGTTGGACTGTGAAGAAGGCTGAGCACCTAAAGAATTTGATGCTTTTGAAACTGTGGTGTTGGAGAAGACTCTTGAGAGTCCCTTGGACTGCAAGGAGATCCAACCAGTCCATTCTGAAGGAGATCAGCCCTTGGGATTTCTTTTGGAAGGAATGATGCTAAAGCTGAAACTCCAGACTTTGGCCACCTCATGCGAAGAGTTGACTCATTGGAAAAGACTCTGATGCTGGGAGGGATTGGGGGCAGGAGGAGAAGGGGACGACAGAGGATGAGATGGTGGATAGCATCACTGACTCAATGGACGTGAGTCTGAGTCAACTCCGGGAGTTGGTGATGAACAGGGAGGCCTGGTGTGCTGCGATTCATGGAGTCGCAAAGAGTAGGACACGACTGAGCAACTGAACTGAACTGAATGGATTTTTTAAAACTTTTCATCAGGAAAGGATTCAAACTTATAGAAAACTTGCAAGAATAAAAAGAGTACACTGATAGACTCTTGTTACATCTACTGTTAAATATTTCTCTCTCTAGGTATATATGAATATACATAAATGTATGCACATTTAACATTTTTACTACTTGAGGATAATTTGCATACAGACTTTAGTCCTATTTCATTTTATATTTCCTAAGAATTAGGACATTCTTTTACAAACCACAGTGTAGCTGTCAACTTTGGTATGTTCACTCAGTCACTGTTTGTTGAGTTGAACTGAATGACGGGAACAACCATCATCCTAGTCTGACCTTTCCCATCGCTGCGTCATGGGAGTGAAAAATTCAAAGTTTTATTTGAATTTCAGGTTTGGGTCTTTTAGAGTATCACAGAATCAGATTTTTCAGATTAGTTTTGAATTTCATTCTTTATGGGTTTGACTCAGTTGTTAAGCTATTCTGAAAACGTCTTTGTGAGAGAATACTACTGAAAGCAATAATGGCAAACACTAACCGAGCATTCGTTATTGTCAGGCACTGTTCTAACGCATTTAATCCTCACAACAACCCTAAAGGGACATGCCATGATTGTCTCCATTTTATACATGGGGAAATGCAGGCACAGAAGTTGAATAATTTACCCAGAAACAAACAGCTCGTAAGGGGGCAAAATCAGGATTTGCACCCAGGCTCTCATATCTCTTTCTTAATAGTTAATATAAATGTGCGTCTGTTAAACTAAATGTATGTCTCTCTCTCTCTCTCTGTGTCTGTGTGTGTGTGCATGTTTAGCCTTCTTACATTTCACAGTGTCTTCTCTAAAGAGGATCCCACACTATTTCTTGTTATTGATTGCTTTTCATTGTGTCGTGTTCCCCTAGGAGAGATGCATTCATTATCTTGATGTGTTTATTTTTCAGCTGAGGCGAAGGTGACTGGTCCCAGGAGCCCAGAAGAATGGACTCAGAGGAGGCTGTTTACACGAGGTTCTCCCACTCACCAGCTGTTGAGAGTCTATGGATGAAGAGCAGGATCTTATTACTTCAATGGAAGCCTGTGACCATGATCCCAGCCACCAGTAGCCAAGAGGACTTGGTACAGTGCAGCTGCCTAATAAATGATTCATCAGAAGCATTTGATACAAACGTGTTGCAGCAGCATCTTCAAATTTAGTGTTGCCCTCTTATCTAGGCTTGTGTTTGTTAAGAGATCCCCACTGTCTCTCACTTCCGCGCCAGTACTGACCTGAAGGCTGGGTCCACAGTGGATTCTTGTCATGCAGGCTGGCTCTGTTTGACTGCTATTTATAGAGCCAGTGTGGGTTAGTAACTATTTATTGAGTGCCAGTTCCATGGCAATTGTTAGTGCTTTACAAACATTTAATCCTCATGCAAACCCTGTTGCATGAGGTTGTACCTGTTATCTCCATTCTGCCCTCCAGACAATGGAGGCTCAGAGACGTTGTATGCTGCGTACAAAGTCACACAGTTGGCAGAGTAAGGGCTCAAATTGAGAGAAATCTAAAGCCCCTTCACTTTAACATGCTGCTTTTCTTCACTGCTCCAGAGATTATTAGTGCTGCCTTCCTGCATGTTCTCACTGGCATTCTTCTTATAGATAAGGTGGGGATGGCCGTGTGCGTGACGGCAAGTGTCTGAGAGGGAGGGTCAGGAGGCTTTAGAGGCACCGAAGAATCACAGAATTATTCTCTAGGAAAAATAACACAATGCTCTTTTAGATCAGAGGTTGATAAACTATGCCTGGTGAGTCAAATCGGCTCCCAACCTCTTGTAGCAAATCGAGTTTTATGGGAACACAGCCACACCCAATCCTTTATGTGCGGCCCAAGGCTGCTTACTCCCTACAATGGCCGAGTTGCATAGTTGTGACAGAGGCCATATGGCCCTTCAAGCCTAAAATACTGATTCTCTGGGCCTTTCTAGAAAAAGTTTGCTGACACCTGTTTTACATGACTGAGGAAGACAGCCAATAGTTCTTGTTAGCACCAAATTATTATTTTTTTCCATTTGACTGAAAAACAAAGATTTGTATTGCTAAGGTCATCACTGGTGGTGGTTGGAGTTGGGGAGAGGGTTGATGGCTATAGGGATTGAACCAGGGAGGCTAAGGCAGGTCTGGGCCTCTGGGTCCTCAGCCCAGACTCATCCCACTCATGTCCTTCCTGTTTCCCCTGCCAAATCAAGTTTCCTGAAATAATTCTGCTCATAAACTTTTAAGTGGCTTCCCACTTATAAAATACTCGAATTCCAACATCCCAACCTGGAATTTAGAGATCATAACAATCTGACCGCTATGAATCCCTCTCTCCATCCCTTTTATTCTTTTTTTAATCATGAGCCAGTCACGCCAAATTTGAGTTTATATTTGAAAGCCAGTGAACTTGTCTTTGATTCACTTCTACATAAGCAGAAAAGTAAACATATAATACTGGTGGGTGATAATGGGAAACCAGGCTGAGCTTTCATACATGATGTGTTTCACCTAAGCTAAAAGTTATAAACAAGAATTTATAAATGTTTCAGTTATTAATACTTTTCTACAAAAGACATTCTCCAGTTGTTTAGAAAAAATATTCAAACTAAGGTTTTGTTTTTAAATTGTATTATCATAAACTTTCTCCCACATTGCTGTGTATTTTTCATAAAGATAATTTTTCATGGCTGCAGAATATTTCATCTCTTAAATGTTCCTGAGTTTTCGTGGTGTTGCACAGGTAAATGGGCATTGAAGGGTGCCGTTCCCGTTTGTTCTAACTCCTATCTCCATTCTCTCCAGTTGTTCTTCTCATAATTTTTCACCTTTGCTCAGGCTGTTTCCTTAGCTTGGGAAGGATCCTCGTGTCTTTTCCTGTCTGCTTAAGTCCTAACCTTACAGCTTAAGTCCCTTCACCTTCTGTCTTCGATCTCCTGTGGCTAGGGGAGAGTTCAGCTTGACCTTCAGAATGAGGGATGGATTTCAAGAGACTCATGTCTCTAGAAAATACTGACATAGTGCCATCTTAACTTACTGCAATGGCACTGGCAATATCAAAGTGCTCAGAAACCTCAGAAATCCTTATTCCCTGCTGCTGTATGCAGGAGAATGGTTTATTGTAGAAAAGAATAATAGTGGACATATATTATGTGCTTTCTATATGTCAGGCATTATCATAAGCACTTTATATACATTGTAATTTCTCTTCATGACAACCCTTTCACTTGGGTACTGTTAATACTCTCATTGGAAGGACTGATGCTGAGGCTGAAACTCCAATACTTTGGCCACCTCATGCGAAGAGATGACTCATTGGAAAAGACCCTGATGCTGGGAGGGATTGGGGGCAGGAGGAGAAGGGGACGACAGAGGATGAGATGGCTGGATGGCATCACCATCTCGATGCACATGAGTTTGGGTGAAATCCGGGAGCTGGTGATGGACAGGGAGGCTTGGTGTGCTGCTATTCATGGGGTCGCGAAGAGTCAGACACGACTGAGCGACTGAACTGAACTGAACTGAATTGAATACTCTCATTGTTCAAATATGAACACGGGTACAGACAGGTTAAGAAATCACCCAAGGCCATACCACTGGTAAGTGGGAAACTTGGCATTGACTGACTGGCACCAGACAGTCTGGTATCAGAGTCTGGGTGCTTAGCCAATGAATTACAAGTGCTACCAACTCACGATGGCCCTTTCTCTCTCTAGTCTCAATCACCCAGGCTCAATCAGGTCCACAACCATCTTCAGAGTATATGTAGAGGGAAGAATCTGTTCTTACTAAGAGCAGTGAGCCTGTTCCTCTGTGTTGGAGAGACCGGGCTTGGGGCTAGCATCCTTTCACAAAGAGGAGGTCAACAGGCAGATAAACTTGCTGAGTCCTTGGTCATCCTCTGAACATGATAGTTCAGTTCAATTGCTCAGTCTTGAACCACAGCACGCCAGGCCTCCCTGTCCATCACCAACTCCTGGAGTCCACCCAAATTCATGTCCATTGTGTTGGTGATGCCATCCAACCATCTCATCCTCTGTCGTCCCCTTCTCCTCCTGCCCCCAATCTTTCCCAGTATCAGGGTCTTTTCAAATGAGTCAGCTCTTTGCATCAGGTGGCCAAAGTATTGGAGTTTCAGATTCAACATCAGTCTTTCCATGAATATTGAGAACTGATTTCCTTTAGGATGGACTAGTTGGATCTCCCTGCAGTCCAAGGGACTCTCAAGAGTCTTCTCCAATACCATAATTCAAAAGCATCAATTCTTCAGTGTTCAGCTTTCTTTATAGTCCAACTCTCACATCCATACATGACCACTGGAAAAACCATAGCCTCT
>NW_011494755.1:2207237-2215389 GCF_000754665.1 Bison bison bison
TGCCATGATCTTCGTTTTCTGAATGTTGAGCTTTAAGCCAACTTTTTCACTCTCCTCTTTCACTTTCATCAAGAGGCTTTTTAGTTCCTCTTCTCTTTCTGCCATAAGGGTGGTATCATCTGCATATCTGAGGTTATTAATATTTCTCCCAGCAATCTTGATTCCAGCCTGTGCTTCGTCCAGCCTGGCATTTTGCATGATATACTACTCTGCATATAAGTTAAATAAGCAAGGTGACAATATTTGACATATTCCTTTTCCTATTTGGAACCAGTCTGTTGTTCCATGTCCAGTTCTAACTGTTGCTTCCTGACCTGCATACAGGTTTCTCAAGAGGCAGGTCAGGTGGTCTGGTATTCCCATCTCTTTCAGGATTTTCCACAGTTTATTGTGATCCACACAGTCAAAGGCTTTGGCATAGTCAATAAAGCAGAAACAGATGTTTTTCTGGAACTCTCTTGCTTTTTTGATGATCCAGCGGATGTTGGCAATCTTACCTCTGGTCCTTCTGCCTTTTCTAAAACACTGAAATCAGATTGATTATATTCTTTGCAGCCAAAAATGGAGAAGCTCTATATAGTCAGCAAAAACAAGACTGGGAGCTGACTGTGGCTCAGATCATGAACTCCTTATTGCCAAATTCAGACTTAAATTGAAGAAAGTGGGGAAAACCACCATTCAGATATGACCTAAATCAAATCCCTTATGACTATACAGTGGAAGTGCGAAATAGTTTTAAGGGACTAGATCTGATAGACAGAGTGCCTGATAAACTATGGATGGAGGTTCATGACATTGTACAGGAGATAGGGAGCTAGACCATCCCCAAGAAAAAGAAATGCAAAGAAGTAAAATGGCTGTCTGAGGAGGCCTTACAAATAGCTGTGAAAAGAAGAGAGACAAAAGGCAAAGGAGAAAAGGAAAGATATACCCTTTTGAATGCAGAGTTCCAAAGAACAGCAAGGAGAGATAACAAACCCTTCTTCAGCGATCAATGCAAAGAAATAGAGGAAAACAATAGAATGGGAAAGGCTAGAAATCTCAGAGAAGGCAATGGCACCCCACTCCACTACTCTTGCCTGGAAAATCCCATGGATGGAGGAACCTGGTAGGCTGCAGTCTGTGGGGTTGCTAAGAGTCAGACACGATTGAGTGACTTCACTTTCACTTTTCACTTTCATGCATCAGAGAAGGAAATGGCAACCTGCTCCAGTGTTCTTGCCTAGAGAATCCCAGGGATGGTGGAGCCTGATGGGCTGCCGTCTATGGGGCCGCACAGAGTTGGACACGACTAAAGCAACTTAGCAGCAGCAGCAGCAGCAGCAGAGATCTCTTCAAGAAAATTAGAGATACAAAGGGAGCATTTCATGCAAAGTTGGGCTCAATAAAGGACAGAAATGGTATGGACCTAACAGAAGCAGAAGATATTAAGAAGACATGGCAAGAATACACAGAAGAACTGTACAAAAAAGATCTTCACGACCCAGACAATTACGAAGGTGTGATCACTCACACTCACCTAGAGCCAGACATCCTGGAATGTGAAGTCATTATGGACCTTAGGAAGCATCACTAGGAACAAAGCTAGTGGAGGTGATGGAATTCCAGTTGAGCTATTTTAAATCCTAAAAGATGATGCTGTGAAAGTGCTGCACTCAATATGTCAACAAATTTGGAAAACTCAGCAGTGGCCACAGGACTGGAAGAGGTCAGTTTTCATTCCAATCGCAAAGAAAGGCAATGCCAAAGAATGCTCAAACTACCACACAATTGCACTCATCTCACATGCTAGTAAAGTAATGCTCAAAATTCTCCAAGTCAGGCTTCAGCAATAAATGAACCATGAACATGATAAGTGAGGGGTATTTCCAGAGCCAAGGCAGGATGTGATGGAAACACCTGTTTCTTCCAGACCTCACTTTTCTCAGTGTCCCAGGGACCTAGCATAAAACAGGCCATCCGTTCATAGAGAAGGGATTGTGACATAGTAACATCATAATGGGTACAGATTAGTTAACTCCTCCTCTCATACCCTCTCCCAGGAAGGAGTGGTACCTCTTGCCATGGATCTTATAAGAGTGGAGGTGGGGAGAAGAGATTCAGAGCGCATTCCAAAGGTAAGTACAATTGCAGAGCAGAGTCAGGAAGGAGATGCATAGTTATTGGCCTCTAGTCTGAAGAGTGAAAGAGCCTCAGGGTTCAGAAAGATGTTAAAGGCTCTCTCTGCCAGTTGTCTTTCCAGTGCCTGATCCCCCTAGGACAGCTCTGAGAAGCAAATGCCCAGCTTCTGCTTGAATACCTCCACTGATGGGGACCTCCCTACCAAACAAAAATCCATCCCAGTTCTGTATGGCTCTGTTAGAAAACTGGACTTTTTGTTGAGTGGAAATCTATCTTCCTGTAGCTTCCACAAAACTGGGTCTAATTCTATCTGTCAGAGGCTAGAGAACAAGCCAGCTTTCTCTTAAACACAACAGTCCTAGAGAGATTTGAAGTAAATGAACCTGTCCTCCCTGAGTTTTTCTTCTCCAGGCTAAATACTCACCGGTGCTTGAATTGTGTCTCTTCTCACATGATTTCCAGGCCCGTCATAAGATTTGTGTCTGCTGATTGCTTCCCACTTTACGTACAGCTCTCTGAGTATGGTGTTAGACCACTCCACAGAGCACCAGCTAACATCAGAACAGAACCATCCTTTCCCTGCTATGAAAGCTTCTAGGATCAGAAACCAGTACTCTTGAGTCCCAAGGGGTTCCAGGGTTTTTGGATGAATTTATTTTTGGTTAGAAGGGGGCAGCAAAAAAAAAAAAAAAAAAAAGAATGAGTTAGATGTCTGTGGTTGGGAAGAGATGATAAAAGCTAATGTTTTTTTTTTTTTTTCCTGAATGCTTATTAAATACCAGACACTGTGCTTAAAACGACAGGAATTCTCTCATTCAATCCATTCAACCACTCTTATTGGTGGTACTGTTATGATGACCATTTCACAGCTGAAGAAACTGAGGCTTAGAGAAGCTCAGGATTTTCCCAGGCTATGTGGTGTATGCCAAGACTCAGGCCAGATATTAACAGAGAGTAAGGGGTAAAGGTTTGGGTTCAACAAAAGGCAGCATCTGGCCAGTGATTATGCTTCAGAAAAGGTATGACAGTGAAAAGTGGTTAGGGGTGAGCACAGGACTTCTAAGGGCCCAGAGATCGAGAGGGAGAATGCCACACCAGGGTGGTACAGAAGGATATGATGTACAGGGGAGTAATAACAGTAACAGCTGTCATTTACTAAACGTGTACAAAGTCAGACGTTTTGCATACATAATCTCCTCTAATCCTCACAACAATCCTAACTAGGAGTTACTACCATTACGATCGCTATTTTACAGAAGAGGAAATTGAGGCTTACTGAGGTTAAATGACTCACCAAAGACTACACAGCTGGTAAGTGGCAGTTCGAGGATTAAAGTTCAGACAGCTGACTCCAGGGTGATGCCCTGTACTGACTCCCAAAGGGAAAGCCTGTTGGCAAGAAACTTAAGGGAAGACATTTTCTCTCCCAAGAATGGGGCGTCCCAGACTTACAAGGGAACTCAGGGCTGCTGGCAATGCCTGACGAGACAGAATAGGTGTTCTGGAAGAGACAATTTTGCCAGATGCTTTAAATCAGTAGTGCCAATACCGAGGCTATCCGAAATTGATATTTAGTCGGAAAAGTAGTCCTGGAGGCCCAGGAACCTCATTCAAATGAATATCCATGACCAGATATGCTATCCCAGAATCAGAAACCCATGTGTTGAAAAGTCATCTGTTTTTGTGCTTTTGTAGTTCCCTTTTTCCATTTTTAAAAAAAACAATTTGCTTTCACTCAGTTTCAGATCAGATCAGATCAGATTAGTCGCTCAGTCGTGTCCGACTCTTTGCAACCTCCTTGTCCATCACCAACTCCCGGAGTTCACTCAGACTCACGTCCATTGAATCAGTGATGCCATCCAGCCATCTCATCCTCTGTCGTCCCCTTCTCCTCCTGCCCCCAATCCCTCCCAGCATCAGAGTCTTTTCCAATGAGTCAACTCTTCGCATGAGGTGGCCAAAGTACTGGAGTTTCAGCTTTAGCATCATTCCTTCCAAAGAAATCCCAGGGCTGATCTCCTTCAGAATGGACTGGTTGGATCTCCTTGCAGTCCAAGGGACTCTCAAGAGTCTTCACCAATACCACAGTTCAAAAGCATCAATTCTTCGGCGCTCAGCCTTCTTCACAGTCCAACTCTCACATCCGTACATGAGCACAGGAAAAACCATAGCCTTGACTAGACGAACCTTTGTTGGCAAAGTAATGTCTCTGCTTTTGAGTATGCTATCTAGGTTGGACATAACTTTCCTTCCAAGGAGTAAGCATCTTTTAATTTCATGGCTGCAGTCACCATCTGTAGTGATTTTGGAGCCCAGAAAAATAAAGTCTGATATTGTTTCCACTGTTTCCCCATCTATTTCCCATGAAGTGATGGGACCGGATGCCATGATCTTCGTTTTCTGAATGTTGAGCTTTAAGCCAACTTTTTAACTCTCCACTTTCACTTGCATCAAGAGGCTTTTGAGTTCCTCTTCACTTTCTGCCATAAGGGTGGTGTCATCTGCGTATCTGAGGTTATTGATATTTCTCCCAGCAATCTTGATTCCAGCTTGTGTTTCTTCCAGTCCAGTGTTTCTCATGATGTACTCTGCATAGAAGTTAAATAAACAGGGTGACAATATACAGCCTTGACGAACTCCTTTTCCTATTTGGAACCAGTCTGTTGTTCCATGTCCAGTTCTAACTGTTGCTTCCTGACCTGCATACAAATTTCTCAAGGGGCAAATCACAGGTCTGGTATTCCCATCTCTTTCAGAATTTTCCACAGTTTATTGTGATCCACACAGTCAAAGGCTTTGGCATAGTCAATAAAGCAGAAATTGATGTTTTTCTGGAACTCTCTTGCTTTTTCTATGATCCAGCGGATGTTGGCAATTTGATCTCTGGTTCCTCTGCCTTTTCTAAAACCAGCTTGAACATCAGGAAGTTCACGGTTCACATATTGCTGAAGCCTGGCTTGGAAAATT
This sequence comes from Bison bison bison, assembly GCF_000754665.1. Taxonomy (NCBI): domain Eukaryota; kingdom Metazoa; phylum Chordata; class Mammalia; order Artiodactyla; family Bovidae; genus Bison; species Bison bison. The sequence continues at coordinate 2,212,326 of NW_011494755.1, forward strand.
TTGAGCATTACTTTACTAGCGTGTGAGATGAGTGCAATTGTGTGGTAGTTTGAGCATTCTTTGGCATTGCCTTTCTTTGGGATTGGAATGAAAACTGACCTTTTCCAGTCCTGTGGCCACTGCTGAGTTTTCCAAATTTGCTGGCATATTGAGTGCAGCACTTTCACAGCATCATCTTTCAGGATTTGGAATAGCTCAGTGGTGACCAAACTTTAGTGTGCATCGGACTCATTCAGAGGACTTGTTAAAACACTGAACACTGGACCTCAGCCCCTGGAGATTCTGATTTAGTAGGTCTGGGGATGAAGCCTGAGAATCTGTATTACTAACAAGTTACCAAGTAGTGCTGATTCAGCTGGTCTGGAGATTACACTTAAGAACAAGGGCTTTGGTTTATTAGAAAAGCTACTTTTGAAATTATCTAAAATGACTTGGCTGTGAAGAGGCAAAGGACTTGGCCATAGGCCAGAAGCAGCGGGAGGGGGTTGAGGTGCAGACAGTGCTAGGTGAGTGACTGCTGTATGGGCTGCGGAAGACAGAAGTCACAGCTCGAAGAGACTAGCTGTTTACAGATGAGAATGATGGAGAAGTAGAAGGTCTCGGAAGCTGGGCAAGGGGAGCCAGACTGGCCAGATAGAGATCTGGCAAGGGCAGAAGTCAAATGGGGTAGCAGTCTTGTCAAAAGCTGCAGGCTCTTGGCAGGGCTGCAGGGAAAGAACTAGAGGAGCTGGGAGGCAAGGGGCCAGGAGTGAGCTCCTGGGATATGGCCTGGAACAGAATCTGGCGATCACATTTCAGCTGTGGCTAACCGTCTCTAAAGCCTCCCTCTGTGGTTAAGCCCATCAGACCTAGAGTACCCAGAAGTTGCTCTCTGACAGTAGTGAGCTCAAGTTCTTGCAGCAAGAGAACTAGGACAGCGCTAAATGCTGTTTCTTCTTCCCTTAACGGCGGGTCCCATGGTGCAGGCAGGGTCAGGGCTGGGGAGCTCACAGTCTGGTGGTTTGACCTCTAATGTTCTTCAGTCTCTAGGCTGCATTTCTCCCTCTGGGAAACTGACTCAGCTGCAGGGCATGCGCACTGCGGAGAATGGCTTGCGTCGCTGCAGCAGTGTGCTAGCTGCCGGGTGGCTGGCTGTTCTCATCTCTCCTCATGGAACTGGGCAGCTTGGAGAGCAGGCTCCTTTCCCTTGGTACCAAGAGAAGGAGCAGCATCTCTGTAAGACTGCATGCGACTGCTTTCAAATACAGTAGCAAATTGCACATAGGCCCTCTCTGGACCCTGGCCTTGAAAAACAGCCCACTTAGCCTAAACTCGGAGAAGGCAATGGCACCCCACTCCAGTACTCTTGCCTGGAAAATCCCATGGATGGAGGAGCCTGGAAGGCTTCAGTCCATGGGGTCGCTGAGGGTCGGACACGACTGAGCGACTTCACTTTCACTTTTCACTTTCATGCATTGGAGAAGGAAATGGCAACCCACTCCAGTGTTCTTGCCTGGAGAATCCCAGGGACGGGGGAGCCACCCTCCCCACCTCTCTATGGGGTCGCACAGAGTCGGGCACGACTGAGGTGACTTTGCAGCAGCAGCCTGAACTGTTTCTTTTCATCTGATTTCTTGTATGTGTCTGTCCAGTTACATCTCTGCAAGACTGCATGTGACTGCTTTCAGATACAGGAGCAAAACTGTGCACATGGGTCCTCTCTGGACCCTGGCCTTCAAAAACAACCCGCTTAGCCTGAACTGGTTCTCTTCATCCCATTTCTTGTATGTGTCTGTTCAGTTAAAAAAGAATTTAGCGAATGCATACTAGATGGCAGGCCCTGTGCTGGGGATACATACAGATATGGGTAAAAGAAATCTCAACTCACAAGTATAGTTGGGGAGATCATCTACAGAGATAGTTACAGCCTTGTAGGATAAATGTTATTTCTGAAACATAGAGCTCATGCCCTCTTCAGATCAGATCAGGTCAGTTGCTCAATCATGTCCGACTCTTTGTGACCCCATGAATCGCAGCACGCCCTCTTAGGACCTTTGTATTTGCTGCTGCTTCTATCTAGAATACTCTTCTCCAGATGTTTGTATGCTTATTCTTTCACTCACTTCACTTGGGTCACTCCTGAGAGAGGCCTTCCCTGACCCTCCTACCGAAAATGGAGCCCACACAATTCTATTTATCCCATGTAATTTTTCTCTGTGAAAATTTAACCTCCTTATATGTGTGTGTGTGTATATAGATGTATATATTTTATGTTTGTATATAAAGTGCCTAGTCACTGCTGATTCTCAGTGCGTAGAATTGGGACCTAACAGGTATGCAATATATTTTTTCCTTTTGTTCACCATTCATTCACCATACGTGGTTGTCCAGTTGAACTTTCCTGAGCCTCTCCAGTCATCGAAATGGAAGATGAGGCTTCTGCTTGGGGAAGGACATTTTCAAGCCTATCTCCCACCTTTTCTAGTTTCTACTGTCCTCTTAGTCCAAACGGAACAGGTTCTAGATTCCCACCAATAACCATAAATACTGAACATTAACTACATACTGGGCACTTCCAATACGTTATTTAATCTTCACAATGCTCTGCAAAGTCAGCATTATTTCTCGTGTTTCACCAAAGATGAAACAGGCTCAGGGAGAGTATTCGTTTGCTGAAAGTCAGAGACAGCAAGGTTCCCAGGGGGCTCTCTGGGAAAGGTCTCCCAGGCTTCACAGTCACCCAAGTTTCTGTCACGTTTCTACAAGGCTTTCCCCACGTTCCCACTACGTTCCCCGCCCTTTCTTTCTCACTGGACAGCTGGGCCTGGCTTGCCCTGGTTGCTTCTCCAAGGCTAGTGTAAGGAGGTGCTTCAGAAGGTTGCAGGGTGGAGAAGGGGCTGATCTATCTCCAGGGCCACAGTTTTCCTTCCCCCCCGCCTCCCCACGGACCGGGCTGCTGGACGCCCAGTGGTCCAGTTCAAGGCCTGCGCGCTGGAGGAAAAAGGATGGGGGAAAGAGAGAGGGGCTTCTTCAAACGATCGGCGGGACAGCGGGGCGAGCACCCCTTTCTCACTCCCTTTCTCAC
>NW_011494755.1:2215931-2219884 GCF_000754665.1 Bison bison bison
GCCGCCAGGCACCCTTCTCGGAAGTAAAACGGCGCCCGCGGGGGTGCGGGGACCGCGCCCGGTGAACCCGGATAACCTCTGCTCTGCAATTGGTCCTGGGCCCGGCTCCCAGGGGATTTCGGGAGCCGCCCCCATTTTTTCCCATCATTTTCTGCAAGGATCTAGGCCCCCTGTGATTCTCGCAGCCTTCCCGCGTGCTAGTGAGGGTTTATCCATCCTCAGCAGAAGAGGAAATCAAAGCACCTACGAGTGTACCTGCTGACGCCGAAGCTGACCCACTCTTCTCCACCCAGTCTTCGCCTATTTTGGCTCAATCTGTGTCTCCTTAGGTCGCGAACCAGGTCTCCTTCGGTACCCCCCCCCCCATCCATCCCCTCCACACCCGCCTTTTGCACCGCTCCCCACCCCCGCCGCGCCCTCCTTGGGACTAGTTCCCCGGCACGTCTTAACTGTTTATAGTGTTGGTTCAATTGAGAAAAAAGACTGATAGTTGTCCAGAGCAGCGGTCCCACCCTCTGGCCAGTTCAGTGTTGCTGGTCAGTTCCCTTAATGATTGTTTTTGGCATATTTTATACTTTCTGAGCAAGTTAAGGACGGGGCATAATAGAACTAACCTTTTCTGTTAGCCAAAAATATACTTAGAGAACGTAGCCAATGTTTTGAATACAATTAGAAGTGAGTTAATACTTAGTCACAGTCCCTATATAGAAATCAACCACCGTGCTCTCTTTATTAGATGATAGTAATTGAAATAGTACAGTATAGGAAGGAAACACAAGTGTTATTAATAACAACGGGCAAAAACAAGAGCCCATTCTTTTCTATTATTAGATAGGAAGCACTGGAAAGACTTATTAGAAAGGTGTTTTCCGCAATTTTGCCTGGAATCATCTCCTTGAGGAACACTGTGGGGCATGAGAGAATAGTGTAGTGATGTGTTAAACGTTAACTGTTATAGTATTTAACAAAAATCACATGATTTCATTGTATGTGTTCATCCTGAAACTCAGATATAGTTTTATTCACGTGACTATTAGACATTTTTAAAAAATTGACATTTTGTGTTTTGAATATACATTTAAAATGCCTCTACCTAAATTTGTAAAACACTTCAAAGCTTATTTAACTTTTAAAGTAAAGGGTGTGTGATGTCTGAGATTAGTTCAGAGAAAATGGAAGGTCAAAAACTTGGAGTCCAGAGACTTGGATTCTATACTATGCAACTTTGTGATACAGAGCAAATAACTTAACTGTGACTAGTTCTTCATCTGTACAGTGAAATGAGAATATAGAGTTATTGTAAAAACCAGGTAATATAATACAGTATGAATTATGTACTTTAGAGTACAGTGCCTTAAATTTTATAAAGAATAAGTACTAAAGTAGTCTATGTACTATAAAATGTAATTTTAAAAAATATTTTAATGTGGATCATCTTATTTTGCCAGGGCATACATATTCTCTCACTTTAATGAGGACTCAAGAGTTCTAGGTTGTGAGTCCTGCGTGGTCATACTAGTAGCCATCCATAAGGCCAACATTTGAACTTGCTTGCATTGCAGATTTTGTTTTGATGCTTGAGTACCTACACATATTGTGTACAGTTTTAGCAGAAGTAGTGAAGAATTAGCTGTTCTTTCTTACTGGTACTAATTTATCTTAGAGAATCAACTTCTCAGTATTAGAAAATATGTTGAATTTCATTGGTGGTAGCAAATATTTCTAATAAAAAGCCTTAATTTTGTCTCACAGCTTAAAATAGGCACCATGTGTTAATGCTTATAACCAATTCAGTGCTCTGAATTTGAGCATCTTTTTTCTCATGAATTACTGCAGAATCAGTTATATACCTCAACTAATAATGAACTAAGCTGGATATTTCTCTTGAAATAAGTCAGTAGTACACCCTTGGCATGGCTTTTCTTTTCTGTTCTAGAATGTTACAATGAAAGTAACAGCAGAGATGATACCTTAGTCAGCGTAAGGAAACAAGCAAGTGGCAAAGGCTGAGGGTGGCTTGAATGTATTGACATTTGTAAGACTTGGGGATTTGAGCTTTAAATTAAGAGCATGGCTTCAGAGTCAGGTCTCCAGTCCTGCAATTTATGAACTGAGTAAAGTTGGGCAATTTGCTGTGTCTCCATTTTCTGATCTTTGCAGTCTACTTACCTCAAAGGGTTATGACTATCGTGTTAGTTTTTAAAAATCACTTGGTGCCTAGCACACGTCAGTACTGTCTGTTAAGTGTTGTTTACTAATCTCATAATCCCAACTTCAAAATAACTTTATCCCTTTGTTGATAATTTCCCTTAATTTTTCGAATCCAATCTAGCCATTTCATACCTTTGTCCTTAAGTTTACAGTTTGTTTTCTGTATTTGTATCTGTAATAAATATTTCAAATGATGGTGCCAAAGAAATGTTGTTAAATCCTCACTGAAAGAGAATTGGAAGTTCTGACTCATGCAGTCTGACAATAGAGGTTAAGTTAACTGGACAGTCTTACAGAAGCTTGATGATGGCTAGTCAGCAATTGGATTAGCTTGACCAGCTGCTTTTTTGTCTGTGAAAATAACTTGGGCTTCAGTGTTGTGTTAGCAACAGATGCTCTGTTTGAGTAGAGGAAGAAAACATAATTGCCTTGGGTATGTAAAGAGTACTGTTGGATACAGAAAGCCACAGTGTTATCTCCTACAAATAGAGGGATTTTGTTTATATCAAGTTTCTGGGACACTTTGGTGTTATGGATAGGTGGCTTTATTTGATACCCAGACCTTTTGATTATGGCCTTTTAAGTGGTTTTAAGATAAAATCCTGAAGGTTTCTTTACTTGATAAAATGTGTATGTTCAAAGAAACCATTGAAACAAGACATTTGCACCTTTCTAGAATCTTGGTGCTTAGAATTTGATAGTTTAAGTTAAATTCTTGCTCAGGAGATCATTCATATTCATAGGGGTTGCTGTGTCCAGGAGAGGTTCCTGCTGTAGGAATAATAAAGGTGGAGAGGAAAGAGTAGGGATCCCAGAGGAAAGATGCCACCAAAAGCATACATTGCCAATTGTTTGCTCTTCCTCACTTTCCCCCACATAATCTCCTTTCTACTTGCGGGTAGTGACAGGCAGGGTTTGATGTACAAGACTGAGCAAACCTAGATTGGGAAACTAGGGAGAGTTTTAAGTAAAGCACAGCAGAGCCTGCAATCAGTAGCATGTCTGCACTTGGCTTCCTCATCCCAGTTTCTTCCTCTGCCCTGGTATTTGTTATCCTTTACTTTCATAGTGTACTCAGGCAGTTCAGAGACTCACACCATATCCAGGTAACCCACTGCCTCATGTTCCAAAATGACTCCTTTTTCTCAGTCCTGAGCAAAGGAAGTTCAGTTCAGTCACTCAGTCATGTCTGACTCTTGGCGACTCCATGGACTGCAGCACGCCAGGCTTCCCTGTCCATCACCAACTCCCAAAGCTTGCTCGAACTCATGTCCATCGAGTCAGTGATGCCATCCAAGCATCTCATCCTCTGTCATCCCCTTCTCCTCCTGCCTCCAATCTTTCCCAGAATCAGGGTCTTTTCCAATGAGTCGGTTCTTCACATCAGGTGGCCAAAGTATTGGAGTTTCAGCTTTAGCATCAGTCCTTCCAGTGAATATTCAGGACTGATTTCCTTTAGGATTGACTGGATTGTGCTTTAGGATTGACTGACTTTCCTTCAGGATTGAGCAAAGGAAAGAGAAATGAAATCTGAGCCTTGTTCCACATACAGTACTATGTTCAGTTCAGTTCAGTTCAGTCGCTCAGTTGTGTCTGACTCTTTGCGACCCCATGAATCACAGCACGCCAGGCCTCCCTGTCCATCACCGACTCCCGGAGTTCACTCAGACTCACGTCCATTGAGTCAGTGATGCCATCCAGCCATCTCATCCTCTGCCGTCCCCTTCTCCTCCTGCCCCCAA
>NW_011494755.1:2219984-2248467 GCF_000754665.1 Bison bison bison
CCCTTCTCCTCCTGCCCCCAATCCCTCCCAGCATCAGAGTCTTTTCCAGTGAGTCAACTCTTCACGTGAGGTGGCCAAAGTACTAGAGTTTCAGCTTTAGCATCATTCCTTCCAAAGAAATCCCAGGGCTGATCTTCTGGGAGATGGAGATGGTGATCTCCATTCTCCAACCAGAATGGACTGGTTGGATCTCCTTGCAGTCCAAGAGACTCTCAAGAGTCTTCTCCAACACCACAGTTCAAAAGCATCAATTCTTTGGCGCTCAGCCTTCTTCACAGTCCAACTCTCACATCCATACATGACCACAGGAAAAACCATAGCCTTGACTAGACGAACCTTTGTTGGCAAAGTAATGTCTCTGCTTTTGAGTATGCTATCTAGGTTGGTCATAACTTTCCTTCCAAGGAGTAAGCATCTTTTAATTTCATGGCTGCAGTCACCATGTGCAGTGATTTTGGAGCCCAAAAAAATAAAGTCTGACACTGTTTCCACTGTTTCTCCCATCTATTTCCCATGAACTGATGGGACCAGATGCCATGATCTTAGTTTTCTGAATGTTGAGCTTTAAGCCAACTTTTTCACTCTCCTCTTTCACTTTCATCAAGAGGCTTTTGAGTTCCTCTTCACTTTCTGCCATAAGGGTGGTGTCATCTGCATATCTGAGGTTATTGATATTTCTCCTGGCAATCTTGATTCCAGCTTGTGCTTCTTCCAGTCCAGCGTTTCTCATGATGTACTCTGCATATAAGTTAAATGAGCAGGGTGACAATATACAGCCTTGACGTACTCCTTTTCCTATTTGGAACCAGTCTGTTGCTCCATGTCCAGTTCTAACTGTTGCTTCCTGACCTGCATACAAATTTCTCAAGAGGCAGGTCAGGTGGTCTGGTATTCCCATCTCTTTCAGAATTTTCCACAGTTTATTGTGATCCACACAGTCAAAGGCTTTGGCATAGTCAATAAAGCAGAAATAGATGTTTTTCTGGAACTCTCTTGCTTTTTCTATGATCCAGTGGATGTTGGCAATTTGATCTCTGGTTCCTCTGTCTTTTCTAAAACCAGCTTCAACATCAGGAAGTTCACGTATTGCTAAAGCCTGGCTTGGAGAATTTTGAGCGTTACTTTACTAGCATGTGAGATGAGTGCAATTGTGCGGTAGTTTGAGCATTCTTTGGCATTGCCTTTCTTTGAGATTGGAATGAAAACTGACCTTTTCCAGTCCTGTGGCCACTGCTGAGTTTTCCAAATTTGCTGGCATATTGAGTGCAGCACTTTAACAGCATCATCTTTTAGGACTTTAAATAGCTTAGCTGGAATTCCATCACCTCCACTAGCTTTGTAGTGATGCTTCCCAAGGCCCTCTTGACTTCACATTCCAGGATGTCTGGCTCTAGGTGAGTGACCATACCATCATGGATATCCAGATCATTAAGACCTTTTTTGTATAGGTCTTCTGTGTATTCTTGCCACCTCTTCTTAACAGCTTCTGCTTCTGTTAGGTTCTTGCCATTTCTGTCCTTTATTGTGCCCATCTTTGCATGAAATGTTACTTGTTCTTTTGGTATTTCCAATTTTCTTTAAGAGGTCTCTAGACTTTCCCATTCAATGTTTTCCCCTCTATTTCTTTGCATTGTTCACTTAAGAAGGCTTTCGTATCACTCCTTGCTATTCTCGGGAAGTCTGCAGTCAGTTGGATATATCTTTCCCTTTCTCCTTTGCCTTTAGCTTCTCTTCTTTTCTCAGCTGTTAGTAAGGCCTCCTCAGACAGCCATTTTGCCTTTTTGCATTTTTTCTTTGGGGATTGTTTTGATCACCTCCTCCTGTACAGTGTTGTGAACCTCGTCCATAGTTCTTCAGGCACACCTGATTAGATCTACCAGATCTAATCCCTTGAATCTATTTCTCACTTCCACTGTATAATCATAAGGGATTTGATTAAGGTCATACCTGAATGGCTTAGTTGTTTTCCCTTCTTTCTTCAATTTAAGCCTGAATTTTGTAATAAGCTGTCAAGATCTGAGTCACAGTGAGCTCCAGATCTTGTTTTTGCTGACTGTATAGAGCTTTTCCATCTTTGGCTGCAAAGAATATAATCAATCTGATTTTGGTATTGACCCTCTGGTGATGTCCATTGTAGAGTAGTCTCTTATGTTGTTGGAAGAGGGTGTTTGCTGTGACCAATGCATTCTCTTGGCAAAACTCTATTAGCCTTTGCCCTGCTTCATTTTGTACTCCAAGGCCAAACTTGCCTGTTACTCCAGGTATCTCTTGACTTGCTACTTTCGCATTCCAATCCCCTATGAGAAAAGGTTATCTTGTTTTGGTGTTAGTTCTAGAAGGTTTTGTGGGTCTTCATAGAACTGTTCAACTTCAGCCTCTTCGGGATTAGTAATTGGGGCATAGACTTGGATTATTGAATGATTTGCCTTGAAAGCAAACTGAGATCATTCTGTTGTTTTTGAGATTGCACTCAAGTACTGCATTTCGGACTCTCTTGTTGACTGTGAATATAGAAACTTAGAAAAGCTATAGTTTTATGCTGTTTATAGTAATTTATAATTTGCCTCTCACTTAATATGTGAAGTATCTTTTACCATGTTAATATTGTTCTACAGCACTTTTAATGATTCAGCAATTTTTTTTAGTATGGATGTATTAATATTACTTGATTTTTAATGAGTACCCTTTGTCATACATTTATGTTGGTCTTTTTAATATTATAAATAACACTAAGATGAACATCTTTGTTGTCAGGTCTCTACTTGTATCTTTTTTTTTTCTTTTTTAAATTTTATTTTATTTTTAAACTTTACAAAATACTTGTATCTTTAATTAATTAGTTCCCCTTTAACTTAGAATAAATTAATAGAAGTGGAATGTGAGTCATTGTGTATATATGCTTATATCTTTTGATGTGTATTGCCGAATCACCCTTTAGAAGGATTTTGTCACTTTATACTGCTCCGAGCAGTACCTGAGAGTACCCCCATTCTACTTCTATCCCACCTCCCTTAATTAGATGCTGGGATTCCTGGTTTCCTTGGCTGAATGTGCACTTCCTGGATTTCACAGGATGGAACAGCCAGTTCAGAGGTCACTGAAAATGGGAGGCTTCTTCAGCCTCTGACACATTGTATTTCCTCAAATCCTTGTTGGGAGAGAATCTCTTCTTCTGCCCTGATATCTTATAATTGGGCTCAGGGTGAAAAGACAGCATTCCTCACCAGGCCTTTTATTAGATATTTTTTCTGCGGATCACCTCAGTTATATCCATATACAGAAGTGGTAATCCCAGCTGCTTCACTATAACGATACAGGGCATGGCTTCCCAATTAGCTATTTCTGACAATCAGATTCCTCCCTGGTGGCTCAGACAGTAAAGAATCCACCTGCAATGCAGGAGGAGACCTGAGTTCGATCCTGGGGTTGGGAAGATCCTCTGGAGGAGGGCATGGCGACCCACTCTAGTATTCTTGCCTGGAGAATCCCATGTACAGAGAGGAGTCTGGCGGGCTGCAGTCCATTGGGTCACAAAGAGTTGGACATGACTGAGAGACTAAGCGTGCATGATGATCAGATTCGTGAATTCCTCAACAATATATAATTCCCTTTTTTTAGCTCTTTGCACCGTGCTCACCTTTGAGCACAGTACTCTTTGTCATGTGTTGCCATAGCTGTGGTCAGCTGGTAAGATTCTGGTTGTCTGACTTACCAACTGGATAGAGCATTCTGGATTTCTGCTCATTACCTAAGTCAAAGGAGGGCTCTGTGGTGTGGAGTGAAACAAGTGGCATAATCCCTGGTGGCATTAGGATATTTTCATTGATCCCTTTGCTCTGGTTCCAGGAACCCTCTGATTGTTTTTGTACAATCATCTGCAGTGTATACAGCTTAAGTGAGTGAAATCGCTCAGTCGTGTCCGACTTTTTGCGACCCCATGGACAGTAGCCAACCAGGCTCCTCCATCCATGGAATTTTCCAGGCAAGAATACTGGAGTGGGTTACCATTTCCTTCTCCAGGGGATCTTCCCGACCCAGGGATCAAATCCAGGTCTCCTATGTTGTAGGCAGACGCTTTACCATCTGAGCCACCAGGGAAGTCTGCCAGGAAGTATACAGCTTAGAGTGGTGTAAAAGTGCAGACTCTCGAGGTAGCTTTCTGGATTTGAATTGTGACTGCCATTTGACAGCTGTGTGATCAAAGAAGCCTTTAACCTTCTCTTCAACCAGAAGATGCAAAGACTACTTTCTGTCGTGGTGGTTAAAAAGTAGTCCACGTTGGAAGCTTTCCTCAGTGCCTGGCATGTTGTTGCTGTTTAGTTGCTGACTTGTGTCTGACTCTTTTGAGACCCCATGGACCCGCCAGGCTCCTCTGTCCATGGGATTTTCCAGACAAGAATACTGAAGTGGATAGCCATTTCGTTCTCCAGGGGATCTTCCTGACCCAGGGATCAAACCCATATCTCCTGCATTGGCAAGCAGATTCTTTGCTGCTGAGCCACCAGGAAGCCTGCCTGGCACACAGTACTTACTGAATACTAACTGAAATGCTGTAGTAATTGTTGGCCCCCTTAAATTGTAGATTGATTAGTGATATTTGCAGTGGTTCTAGGTTTGTGTATCTCAACTGTCTGGAATATTAATGTAGAATTTGAATCAGAAATTTTCTCCTGGTCCACGCAGACCCTGGTGGGAAACCCATAGATCACAGTGTCCAGTTATCACAGTGTCCAGTCATGACCACTTGGTATTGATGCTTTTGGATTCAGAATAGCCTGAAAGCCTGGATATACTGGTGTTTTGCCACTAGTTCTAAGAATAAGAAGTTTCTGCATCAAAACTTCAGGGGCTTGTTGCCCTGGATAGTTTGCAGTTAAGTAGCCCATGTTGGCCAAGCTTTTTGTTGAATGCAGAATTAAGACATTTGAGTTTATCACATTCACATATATTAAGGTAAAGCCAGTAGAATCATTTCAAATAGTGAAATCATCATGTTCTCAGACTTAAAAGATGATACGCCTATAGTAAGAATAGCTGTTACTGTTGCCCTTGTATTTGGCAAGATGGTGTTAGGGGAAGTACACTGACTGAAACTGCCCACGCTGGCCAGGCACCATAGTAACCATCTGCATGAGTCGTTTTATGACAGGAGGTCCTGGTAAGGAACACGGAACTAATAAGCCACCATCAACCGGAAGAGTTCAGGAAAGATCAAAAGGAGACACCACATGTTCCACCACCTCCCAGAATCCTTCTGTCTGGCATCCTTCTTGGCTGAACAAGGCATGCACCGCAGGAAGGACTCTGAGTCAGAATGATTGGCTAAAGACAACCTGGAAGCTAATCCCATCACCATAAAACCCAAGACTTTGAGCCATGAGGCAGAGCTGTTCTCCTGGGTTCCCTTACCCACTGGTCTCCACTCAGGTGCCTTTTCCCAATAAAATCTCTTGCTTTGTCAGCACATGTGTCTCTTCGGACAATTCATTTCTGAGTGTTAGACAAGAGCCCAGTTTCGAGCCCTGGAAGGGGTCCCCCTTCCTGCAACAAAGGTTGCAACCTGTAACAAAGGTTATAACCTCTTGATCATTCTTAATTTTTTGCAGTTTTAAAGACCATCTTAAGTCCTTTCAGTGTCCTTAGATGTTCTGACCTTCTTTACATGAACCTCTGACCTTTGTTTTTAGGTAGTATAGTGTTAATTGTTAAGAGCACAGACTCGGAAAAAAAGAGAAAAAAGCACAGACTCACAAGGCAGACTGTTGTGATTTGAATTCTGGTTCTGCCACATACTAACTCTTGAGGTCCCGGGCAAGTTAGCTACCCACTTTATACCTCAGCTTCTGAATTGGAAAATGGGAATAACCAAGTATCCTGCCTCATAGGATTCTTGACAGGATTAAACAAATTTTTGTAAAGAGCCTAAGATAGTGCTTGGCCTTTAAGAGTATAAAGTGGTGAAGTTGCTCAGTTGTGTCCGACTCTTTGTGACCCCATGGACTGTAGCCTACCAGGCTCCTACATCCATGGAGTTTTCCAGACAAAGAGTACTGGAGTGGGTTGCCATTTCCTTCTCCAGGGGATCTTCCCAACCCAGGGATCAAACCTGGGTCTCCCGCATTGCAGGCAGATGCTTTACTGCTGAGCCACCAGGGCAGCCTGTGTTAGTTATTATTTTGCTCGTAGTCAATTGATTGTGCTTTTACTTCACATGATTTCTAGGGACTATAAGCATAACTTTAAGCTGTTCTTTGATGATGGGTGCCTCATGCCTTGTACATCCCAGGCTAGTTTGAGCCATTCCATAGCAGTAGTGCTTGGCTGGGGTGTGTACCCCCCACCCTTTTTTTGTTAACATGGCAGTTACCTTAGCCTAATTCCATAGTCAAGTAGTTGAGAGGCTTAATTCTAAGAGTAGGTTTTTTTTTTCCCCCCAAAATCCTGGTGCTTGTGGTGTGTGATCAAAGGATAATGGCTGAGATTACCTGTGCATACTGCCTCTGGAGACATGATGTTCTATATATTTTACTGTGACCCAGCAGAATTTGTATTTGTCAAAGCATATATTCAGACCTGTATCACCCAAAACTTTTAGTCATGGCCACTAAGATCAATTATATTCAGTATTATTTAGATAAACTTCAGATAATTTATATTGCCTTTATCCATCTTTATCACTTTATCAGTGTTTGGAGGGTAATGGGAGGCTTGAAACCTAAAATGAAGTCTGAGAGATCCTTGTCAGCATCCTGTTAGATTTAGAGAGTCCCAGCTAAAAGCTATCTTTGCCCTTCTTCACCGTCGGGCTTTGGAAATAAATGAAGCAAGCATGTATGTATAGATACATAGAATGGGCACATTCTATGCTTTTGGAACTTGTATTAACAATAAATCATGTATATGTTTTAGAACAGTGGTTATAAGTGAAGAAGCTGATAAATGTGAGGGTTCCCAGGTGGGAAGCAAGGCATATTAGAGACAGTCATGGCAGGCTCCTGAAGCTGGAATACAGCAATAGAGAGAAAGTGTGGTGTGAATTGAAATAGGTGAAGTAGGCAATAGGGAGATCATACAGGGTCTCACGGATTATGTAAGGTCATGTTTAAGGTCATGTTAACAGTTCATGTTAAAAGATTTTAATTTTATCAAAGGATTTAGGCAAGGTGATTGATCAGGAAGAGTGATGCTTAACTTACTATTCTAGCTGCAATATAGGGAACTGTTTATGGGGGAGAAAAAGTGGATCAGAGGCCAGTTAAGAAATTTTGCAAAGGTATAAATCGAGATATGATACTGACTTGTAGTAATAGTGATTACAGAGTTTTAGGGCTAGGAGCCCTGGGTTCGAGCCCTGGGTTGGAAAGCTCCTGTGGAGAAGGAAATAGCTACCCAGAGTTAGTTCAGAGGTAAAATCTACTGTAGTTGATGACTGCATGTAGAGCACAAATGAAAGACTGTAATGATGGCCTTGAGATACTCCTTTCCCTATTTGGAACCAGTCTTGTTCCATGTCCAGTTCTAACTGTTGCTTCCTGACCTGCATACAGATTTCTTAAGAGGCAGGTCAGATGGTCTGGTATTCCCATCTCTTTCAGAATTTTCCACAGTTTATTGTAATCCACACAGTCAAAGCCTTTGGCATAGTCAGGAAAGCAGAAATAGATGTTTTTCTGGAACTCTCTTGCTTTTTCCATGATCCAGCGGATGTTGGCAATTTGATTTCTGGTTCCTCTGCCCTTTCTAAAACCAGCTTGAACATCTGAAAGTTCACTGTTCACGTATTGTTGAAGCTTGGCTTGGAGAGTTTTTAGCATTACTTTACTAGCGTGTGAGACGAGTGCAATTGTGTTGGTAGTTTCCAAATAGGGAAAGGAGTACGTCAAGGCTGTATATTGTCACCCTGCTTATTTAACTTATATGCAGAGTACATCATGAGAAACGCTGGGCTGGATGAAGCACAAGCTGGAATCAGGATTGCTGGGAGAAATATCAATAACCTCAGATATGCAGATGACACCACCCTTATGGCAGAAAGTGAAGAAGAACTAAAGAGCCTCTTGATGAAAGTGAAAGCGGAGAGTGAAAAAATGGCTTAAAACTCAACATTCAGAAAACGAAGATTATGGCATCTGGTCCCATCACTTCATGGGACATAGATGGGGAAACAGTGGGTGACTTTATTTTTCTGGGCTCCAAAATCACTGCAGATGGTGACTGCAGCCATGAAATTAAAAGATGCTTGCTCCTTAGAAGAAAAGCTATGATCAACCTAGACACCATATTAAAAAGCAGAGACATCACTTTACCAACAGAGGTCTGTCTAGTCAAAGCTATGGTTTTTCTAGTAGTCATGTATGGATGTGAAATTTGGACTATAAAGAAAGCTGAGCACCGGAGAATTGATGCTGTTGAACTGTGGTGTTGGAGAAGACTCTTGAGAGTCCCTTGGACGGCAAGGAGATCCAACCGGTCCATCTTAAAGGAAATTAGTTCTGAATATTCATTGGAAGGACTGATGCTGAAGCTGAAATTCCAATACTTTGGCCACCTGATGTGAAGAACTGACTCAGTTGAAAAGACCCTGAAGCTGGGAAAGATTGAAGGCAGAAGGAGAACAGGACGACAGAGGATTAGATGGTTGGATGGCATCACCGAGTCAATGGACATGAGTTTGAGTAAACTCCGGGAGTTGGTAATGGACAAGGAGGCCTGGTGTGCTGCATCCATGGGGTTGCAAAGAGTTGGACACGACTGATGGACTAAACTAACTGACTAACTAATGATGGCCTAGGTTTCTGTGTTTTTTTCCCTTTCACTTTTATTGACACATACGGAGTATTTCCATCATAGGAAATTTTATTGGACAACACTGAACTACAGAGATGAGAAAA
Source organism: Bison bison bison (assembly GCF_000754665.1). Classification (NCBI taxonomy): domain Eukaryota; kingdom Metazoa; phylum Chordata; class Mammalia; order Artiodactyla; family Bovidae; genus Bison; species Bison bison. The sequence continues at coordinate 2,228,876 of NW_011494755.1, forward strand.
TTAAATAGAGTGTTCTATTATAATAGGAAGCATTATCAAAGTCTGAGGTATTTGCTACTGAAATTATCTGCCTTATTTATTATGGTTCTATATCATCTGTAAATATTTCCATGAATGTTGTAATTTTAAAAATGTTTTTAATTGGAGGATAGTTGCAATATTGTATTGGTAAATGTAATTTTAAATGCAAATTTACTATCTACTTTTATATTTGTAAGATTTAATTTTTATAAATGTCAAATTTCAGTGTCTCAACGTTTACTCCTATATCCTGATGTTGATTAGAAGTTTCATATATTTTTGCATCGTTTAAGAATTTGATTTTACTCATTTGCCATGGTCTTATGACTTACAGTCTTTATATTAAATAATGCTGATCATCTGTAATATGAAAAGTATGGTGGTGACTAAATAATATTGTTCATGTGTAGTGTGAAAGGTACGGTGGTGAAAGGTATGGTTGTGCTGTAGGGATAAGAGGTTTTAAAACAACCAGTAGGTATGCCATCTTTTGTAATTATAGCCTTTGAACAATGCGCAGTTTTACATTGCTCCTGTTTGTTACATAATATGCTCCGATATTCAGAGATTTTTTTAAAAGACAATTGTTGTAGTGAAGTTTATAATTCTCTTTTAATAAAATATCATAATGTTAAAAAATTTTTTATCCTAGGAAGCTCTGCAAAGGATCATTTCAACTCTGGCAAATAAAAATGATGAAATTCAGAACTTTATTGATACACTAAACCAAACACTAAAAGGAGTTCAGGTATGAATCTGTTTAGAAAAATTTGTGTGAATATATCACAGTGAATGATTGTTGGGTGGAATCATAAGTATAAATATATACCATTAACTCTAGATTATAAACTAATGAAGATGAGAGCAGTTTTTTTTAATGGCAGATGGAAAAAAATGCTTCATTTGCTAGTCCCAGATTCTCTATAGAAAGATCAAATATTAGGGAAGAAGAAAACTCTGGAATAGTAATTGGTAGGAATATTATAATGCTCACTTTTGTTCCTTTCCATTTCATGTTTGTATTTTCTAATCCCAAGTAAGAGCAAATCATACCTTTCCAAAAGTACTGGGAAGCTAAACATTTCTTTTACGGTAAATAATAGAAGGAAAATGTAAATAGTAAGAAGTCGACTTGCAGAACTAGATGAAAGCAAAACATAAAAGATAAAGTGCCCAATGAGAAGAGAGGGGAGTACTTACAGAAATGATCCCAGGTTTAGGTGGGTAATCCGTACTGTAAATAATCACATGTTGATTGTGGAAGGGACCTTAAGATAAGCTGGTGGTGCTTTTCTGTGAATGCACCTTAATTAATTTAAGGGTCATTTCTTTGAAAGATAAACGTATTAATAGAAGATTTCCAGGACCCTTGTAGACAGTGTATCCTTTCCTATGGTTTTTGTTTGGTTCAACCTAGTTAATTGCCAGGCTCTTTGCTTGTTAAACCTATGGTCTTATGTTTTCTTTTCTTCTGAATTTGCTGTGATTGAAGTTGGTTGATTATAATCTTTACCACTTTAACTATCTTTGTCTCAAAGTATTTTATTAGAATCCACTAATCCAGTTTCTTTAAATAAGCAAAACTAGTGGTTCTAAAACTCTTCGCCTGTGGACAAGAGAATCATATTTGAAATCTGGAAAAAGATGCCTTAAGATAGAGCTAGCTCATACTATTTTTTCTGATTGACAAATTATTCGGACTTTACTTTAGCATCCAGAAAAAGAAATAGAGGTGGAATTAAACTACACCCTTGTCATTGAAGATGGGAATGTAAGCTGTAGTGGGCAGGAGACTCTAAGGATATGCCAGTTGGTCACTGAGAGGGAAAAGAGTAGGCCAGTTCCTTTTTATAGATGGAAGAACTAAGGTCCAGGAGTTTAAGTGGCTTGTCCAGTGTCACACTTTTACTGAGTCATTAGTGTGGAATTTGACTTAGTTCTTCTGCCTTCCAAACTGCACATTTCTTCCTCCAAATCATGTTCTTACTACTGTATAAAAGAGAGTAAAATGATTAACACCACTTTTGTAAGCCTCTAGTGAGATCATGTCTGGTTTTATAAACATTATAAGCAAAAATTTGGATTGTAGTATTATAGTAGATTTTCTGTATTAGTTCTGTAAACCAGTGCCGGTTTCACTTCTCTTAGTTGAATGATTTGTCTATGTCGAACAATACTTTAAGATAATTTCTTCTGCCTCATACTTGTTGCAAGTATGGATATTGCTTATCTAGAGGTTTCACAGATATTTTCTTATTTCTTCTTGAAATAGAAGCATCTTGCTTAATGAGGCAGTGAGGAACTCTGGGAGGGCGACAGTTTGAAATGCTGTATTGGTTCTGCCACTAATAAATAGGTGTGGGGCTTTGGGCAAGTCTGTATTTTCGTTTGTAAAATTTAGAAGTTTGACTATAAATTCTAGTCAGTAGATGATTTCTGAGGTTCCTTCTGGCACCAGAATTCAGTGTTTGATCTTTTTCTTCGAACCCAATAAAGATTACTTAGTCTTTTAATTCTGCTTATCTTGTGTAAATGCAGTGTTTTAGACAATCTGAGAGATTTAAAACTTTGTGCAAAATCAGCCGCAACCCTATATGCCCAAACTATTCCTCAGAGTTACAGAATCAAAGTCTTTGGAATATTTTATTAAAATCTGCTTCACTGATGATTCTCATGCACACCAAAGGTTGTAAACCACTGGCTTAGGGCCTGCCTTAGAGCCCAAAGGTCAGGACAAAGTTGACAGCCTTAAAACAACCTTTCACCTTGTCCTGTGGAAACAGTCTTATAAAAGTGAGGAGATGGTGTGGGCTAGTTCATGAAAGGCTGCATTGCTGAAGTAGAACTATCAGGATTGGTGCAGCCAGCTTCTTGGATTGATATGTTTTTAAAACCTTGTGTCAAATATTAGAATTTTAATTATTTTATGATGTTAGGCTATGGTAGTTCATAGTATGAATTTATTCTCTGCTTTAATAAGCACTGTATCTTTTAGTTTTTTAGTGTTTAATAGCTCTGAAGTAAAATAATTTGTTTTATTCGTTTATTAAACAGGAAAATTCTTCTAACATACTTTCAGAATTAGATGAAGAATTTGACAGTTTATACTCCATATTGGATGAGGTAAAGGAAAGCATGATTAACAGTATTAAGCAGGAACAAGCGCGTAAATCACAAGAGTTACAGGTGAGATCATACAACGATTTAAATATGAATAAGTTTAGTCTGTATAATGCTTGGTTGATTAAAAGCAAAAATTAGTGAGTTTTTGTGTATAACTGTACTTTTATAGAAGAGTGATTAATTTCATATTTGTCATAGATACCATTTTGTTAAAATTGTGATAAAAAAACTTAAGATTTACCCTCTTAACTGTTTTAAAATATACAGTAGTATTAAGTATATTCACTTTGTTGTGTAATGTGTCTCTAGGACTTTTTCATCTTGCAGAACTGCAACTCTATACCCATTGAACAACTCTCCACGTGCCCCTTCACCCACTGCCTGGCATCCACCCTTGTGTTGTGTTTTCAGGATCCTGACTACTGTAGACGTCTCATATAAGTGGACTCGTACAGTATTTGTCCCTTTGGTGTCTGGCTTATTTCATTCAGCATAATGTCCTCAACGTTCATCCATTTTGTAGCATGTGCCAGGATTTCCTTCTCTTTTTTGACTGAATAATATTCCCTTGTATATATTTACCACATTTTCTTTATCTATGTATCTGTCTCTGGACATTTGGGCTGCCTCCATCTCTTGGCTTTTGTGAGTAATGGTGCAGTAGACATGGGTATACATTGAAATATTGATAGTGTTTGCATTGAATTTGTAGATTGCTTTGGATAATAGAATTGATCATATTAAGTCTTCCAACCCATAATCATAAGCTGTGTTTTCCCATTTATTTGTGTCTTTAATTTCTTTTAGCAACGTTTTGTAGGATTCAGTGAATAGGTCTTTTACTCCTTGATTAAGTTTACTCCAAAGAATTTCATTCTTTTTGATGCTACTATAAATGGTATTTTTTTTTGAATTTCCTTCTTGGATTGTTCATCTATAGAAGTGCAACTGATTTTTGTGTATTGATTTTGGTTATGATGTCTTTGAGAATCTGAAAGCTGTGGAGAAATACAGATGTTCTCTTTGTTTTACAAACAGGCTATATACACACAACTTCCAAGGGTTAATTAAATTCCCTTTCAAGTCTGCCTGGTCTTCTTGGTTGAGATTTCTTATTTATATTTAGGAGGTAGGGGTTATATTACAGTTAACAACATGGGTTTGAACTGTGAGGATCCACTTATATGCTGATATTTTTCAGTAGGAAATCTTGCAGTATCACACAGTCTGTGGTTGGTTGACTCTGCAGATGCAGAAGAACTCCAGATGTGAAGGGTTGACTCTTCCCCACCAGGGAAGCCCATTTGTGGATTAACCTCCTTGTTATTCAAGAACCAGCTGTACTTAAATCATTTAAGGGTAATTAGTTTAGTCATAAAGTATTCATAAATTTCAATAAGTAAGAAATTCATTCATTTAAAAAACAAGGAGAAAAAAGGAAAACTCAGCATCTCCTCAAGTTTCACCCATGATTCATCTTGTGCAGGTATCTGTTTTGCCTTGAACCCAGATCCTTCTTTACAGCACCAGTTTGGAATACCTTTTAAGCATTCAATTGCTTAATCTCCGGCCTTCCTTCCTCCCTCCCATGCTTTTTCTCTGCTATGTTATCATATGTAGTTTATCTTTAGTGTGTATTGTAAGGGAAAACAAAGTAGATTTGAATATGGAATAGATGTTAATAAATACATATAAATAAATAATCTGAAGAAGAATCTTGGATACATTTAAAAGCTTCAGTTCAGTTCAGTCGCTCAGTTGTGTCCGACTCTTTGCGACGCCATGAATCGCAGCACACCAGGCCTCCCTGTCCATCACCAACTCCTGGAGTTCACTCAGACGCACGTCCATCGAGTCAGAGATGGCCATCCAGCCATCTCATCCTCTGTCGTCCCCTTCTTCTCCTGCCCCTAATCCCTCCCAGCATCAGAGTCTTTTCCAGTGAGTCAACTCTTCGCATGAGGTGGCCAAAGTACTGGAGTTTCAGCTTTAGCATCATTCCTTCCAAAGAAATCCCAGGGCCGATCTCCTTCAGAATGGACTGGTTGGATCTCCTTGCAGTCCAAGGGACTCTCAAGAGTCTTCTCCAACACCACAGTTCAAAAGCATCAATTCTTTGGCACTCAGCCTTCTTCACAGTCCAACTCTCACATCCATACATGACCACAGGAAAAACCATAGCCTTGACTAGACAGACCTTTGTTGACAGAGTAATGTCTCTGCTTTTGAATATGCTATCTAGGTTGGTCATAACTTTCCTTCCAAGGAGTAAGCGTCTTTTAATTTCATGGCTGCAGTCACCATCTGTAGTGATTTTGGAGCCCAAAAAGCTTAGAGATGTGTTTGTTTCTTTGTTTAAAGGTATCACTAACAATATTTTCACATAGCTTAGTTTCAAACTACAAACGGTAAAGTGAGGGAGAGAGGCTGAGAGAGAAGAGAACTGAATAAGAAAGATCCTGTTAGGTGAAATTAACACATCATTATATATACAGCACGTCACTGTAACAGTTACTACTTTTTGTTTATGTTTGACTTTTTTTTTGAAATCTAGACACTTGAATTTGTGACTTCTGTGTTATACAGTTTTGGAAGCTGTAAATTAGCCTTTATAGGAGTATGTTTTACCTGAGTAATGTGATAAATGGAGTACTGAGATTGTGTTCAACTGAATGTACCTGTAACTTGATTCATACATTTTAGCTTAGTTAAATACTAGAAATTTAGTCTCCGTTATAGAGGATGTTGTCTACAGGTAGATTATTTTGATAATTTAAATCATTGATAGTCTTCTGGCTCCCTGATTGGAAGAATCTTTAAATAAATTTGACCCCAGCTATTTATAATTGCTTTGTTTTCTTTTGTATTTTTAAATGATGAGTATACCTTTATCTGTATGCAATTAAGCTGTTCTGGATGGTTTAAGATAATTAAAATTTATTATATATATGGCTAGTGATTACCTTCAGTACCTCTCTAAAATATGTTTATTTGATTATTGCTATTAAGAGTATAACGTTCATTTAAGATTCTGATCATAGGAAATTCTGTTTTAATGATTTATGATTATTATTATTTTTAGAGTCAACTTAGTCAATGTAATAATGCCCTGGAGAACTCAGAAGAACTACTAGAATTTGCAACAAGATCATTAGATATAAAGGAACCTGAAGAATTTTCAAAGGTACCCAAAAAATAAGACTAATCCACTTAAAAAGGATAGTTCTGTTTAAAAGAAAATGATATTTCCCCATTTAATTTTGAATTCATTCAGTCATTTCTAATACTAGAAAAGGTTTGGAATTTGTTAAGTAAAATGCTAGCTGTTCGTGTATTCCAAAGCGTATGCTTAGAAGTATGTGTCATTGGGGCCGTGAACAAATTAATTAGTTATTTAAATTTTAATGCTCAATTCAGATGAATGAAGTTACTCTTTTTTTAAGTTACATCCCCCCTTTATTTTAAAGGTATGCTTTAGCTGAATCATACCTTTGTTATAAACATTTTATGGCTAATGAAAAAAGATTGGTATTGGTAATAACATTCTTAAAAATCTATATTGTGTTCCTTTCACTGAGCTGATTGGGAAAACATCATCACTTAATGCATATGAGAGCACTGTGAAATTTGTTACTAAGTTTGTATTAAATGTCCTGCTGTGTAGGAATGCTTTATTGAAATATGAAAATGTATGTCCTTATAGGGTATATTTGGAGAAGGCAATGGCACCCCACTCCAGTACTCTTTCCTGGAAAATCCCATGGACAGAGGAGCCTGGTGGGCTGCAGTCCATGGGGTCGCTAAGAGTTGGACATGACTGAGCGACTTCACTTTCACTTTTCACTTTCATGCATTGGAGAAGGAAATGGCAACCCACTCCAGTGTTCTTGCCTGGAGAATCCCAGGGACGGAGAAGCCTGGTGGGCTGCCGTCTATGGGGTCGCACAGAGTCGGACACGACTGCAGCGACTTAGCAGCAGCAGCAGCATAGGGTATATTTGATACAGAGATATAAATAGTAGAGCAAGAAGACTGCTGATGTTGTAATCTGGTGTTTGATAAGAGATTCTTAATTCTAGATTCTAAGTCTTAAGTATAGTCATTTTTAAACGAGTATCAATTTATCAAATCACATCTACTCTTTTATGTAGAATAAGTATGTAGACTACACAGAAAATGATGCGGAAGAGTATGAAATTAAGTGACATAATTAGTAAAATATGTACTGTGAAGTAGTGTTATCAAGATAAGATATTTAATATTTTCTTGGTCTTTGTGGACTATATAGTGAACTGTTTTATTGTTAGAAAGGTGGCTTTATAATCCACTTGTGCCCACCAGTGATTTAATTTTATGATTTTTCTATGAACTTTAAGGGTAGAAAAGACTTCCTTGAGAAGATAACATTTGCTGACTTATATCTCTACATCTTGAAAATGAAATTTAAAAATTAATTCCTTTTGATAGAATGAATTAGAGTTCTTTTGCCATAAACCAGTTAACTAATTCATTCTTAAATTTGGATGTGGGTTATAAGAAAGTTCATCATAGTACTTTGTAAGACTTATGTACAGGATTTATGAGGGAATTGTATCATACTTTAAATTATTTTAAAAGTATATTTACATCACCTAGTCAGAGGGCATTTACGTGATAACTTCGAATATCTGGAACATAGCCAAAAACATGCAGAAAGCAAAAGATGTTGAGTCAGCAGAAGCAATGTCATACAGTTCATGAGCAAGACTTAGTATCTTCTCATTGTGATGGTTTCTCAGAATCTGTTATTAATATGTACATGGTGCTACTGAGTTTTTAGGGTTTTTTTTTCCCCTTTTTGTTTCTTAGTTGTCAACAGATTCCCCTTCTAGTGGACTAGGGCAGCTGTTAATGATAGGCATAATCGTAGCAGCAAGAATTCACAGCTGAGTGCCGGAGAGAGAGGAAAAAGACAAGAGAACTATAAAATGTGGACATGGTACTCAAAAATAGCTTGAATCCAGTTGAGTTTAAGTAGGACCTAATGCTTAGAAACACTAATCACAGTTCGTTTCTCTCAAGTTTCTCTTTCCATTGACATTTTCAGAGTCCTTCTTTCCTCTTCCTCTCAAAAGATGCTGTTCTCTCTTGCCCTTTCCTTTGTTCTTTCCAGCTTTGTTAAAACTTGTTTCCAGTTTACTGTAAATTGGAAAGGTTCTGATAAAATAAATCACCTTGTGGTCTAAATATATTTTCTTCATGTGCTACTTTTCTTACTATTTTGGTCTTGTCTTCCAGCATTTTGCAGTACTGCCTAGTAGCTTGAACCCTTTGAAGATGTGGTGAAATGAATTATTTGTCAGTGTTTCCTTGACAGAAATCGGAGTTTATTGTTCAAGAAAAATGCTTAACTGAAAGTTGCTTGCAATTATTTTCTTAGTATATCCAAATAGTATCCAGATAATTGTTTGTTCCAAGTCAAAAACTAAATTCACTTTGCTGCCAACTGCATGGACTCATACTTGCCTCAGATTCCTAATTGCTGACAGGATAGGGAAAGATGACTTGGAAGATTAATTAATGGACTAGCAGTATGTTGTTAGATATTTGGAAACAATTCTTTTAAGGTATATTGTTTATGAATATCTCATATTAAAGTGATGGCTTTGCTGAGTCGCTCAGTCATGTCCAACTCTTTGTGACCACATGGACTGTAGCCCACCAGACTCCTCTGTCCATGGGGATTCTCCAGGCAAGATTACTGGAGTACGTTGCCATGCCCTCCTCCAGGGTATCTTCCCAACCCAGAGATCAAACCCAGGTCTCCTTCATTGCAGGCAGATTCTTTACTATCAGAGCCACCAGGGAAGCCCAAGAGTACTGGAGTGGGTAGCCTATCCCTTCTCCAGGGGATCTTCCTGACCCAGAAATTGAACCAGGATCTCCTGCATTGCAGGCGAATTCTTTATCAGCTGAGCTCTACCAGATAAGATTAATATGAATAACTTCTGGAGACAAAAAATATTATAGGCTGAAATCCAGGCCATGATTCTTTTTAGATTTCATTATCTTCAAAAAGAGTACTTTAAATGCTAATATTTAAGTGATCATGTTGGAATACACCAGTATGAGAATTGAATACAAAACTGCTATTTGCCAGCATTTGCCAGCATTAGATAGTCTGAAAGAGAACAAGTAAAACTAGCACAAATGAAAAAGGATTTTAGAACAAATTTTCACTAATTTTTTTAGTTGTTGGAAGTTTGGCTGATAATAAATGTATGCAGAAAGCTCATCAGCAATTGAGTTCTGGATGAACAAGTAGCCAAAGCCTCATCAGATTCAGTTTTTCTGCTAATAACTGGCCTGCAGAACACTGCATGGATCCCTTAGCAAAACTAGTATTCTTACCAACTCCTGCTCTCCCCTGAATTTAGAACTTGAATCCTACCTATGAAAAGAGCTGAGTTTGTGGGACAATTTCCAAGTCAGTATAACTCACCAACCACTTCATCACAATCTTGCCACACATAACTCAGTTGTCAGACGAGGAGGGAGGGAGTGGTTACCTGCCCACAAATGCCTACAATGGAGAAAAAAGTACAGAATAAGGTGATAGGGAAATAGTCTTCTGGATTTGATCGCAGGTGAAAAGGGAGAAAGGATTTTGTGTATTTCCCAGTTTTGACTTAGAGTAACTCACCTTTTGAATATTGTTCAGCAAGTGTCAGTCTCTGACCACTGGGAGGAACAAATAACGAGAGTGGTGGAAGCTCACTCAGTATTTTCAATGGAGCACAAGTAGTATTGGCAGGAGCGCCTTCTGTGAGCTGCAGTGAGGAATTCCAGGAAAGAGGACCATCAACGAAAGCATGAAGGGCACACGGGTTCAATCCCTGGTTAGTGAGTTAAGACCCTGCAAGCTGCTCAGTGTGCCCCCTCCCCCCAAAAAAGGCATGAAAGTTTCAGTTATGAAGGCAGCTTAAAAACAATTCTGAGTGTTTAAGAATAGGGACTTCCCTGGCATTCCAGGGATGCCATGTTAAGATGCCATGTTCTCAGTACAGGGGGCACAGTTTCATCCCCTGGTTGGGGAACTAAGATTTTTGCATGCCACATGGCATGGCCAAAAAAAAAACAAAACACCCTAAAATCTAAAAAAAATCCACAGAAATATTTTTTAAGAACTGTACTTGTTAAGAACTATGCTTTTTCACCTTTACTTCTTATGTGTGTTTATAGAAATGTAATCTCCTGTTATATATGTCTAATAATCATAGAGTATAGGTGCATGCAGTATGAGATGCAAAATTTATTTCAAGTTATTTACTAGGGTTTTGTGAAGGCTTTTAAATTATTATGTTTTTTTAAAATAGTGCTCTTTATAAATAGATAAATACATGTATAGAAAACATAAAACTTCTGATGTTTGGAATACAGGAGATCTTCCCAACCCAGGGATTGAACCCAAGTCTCCCACATTGCAGGTGGATTGTTTACCAGCTGAGCCACCAGGGAAGCCCAAAAATTTGATTAGAAAATATAAAACTTCTTATGTTTGGAATCAACCATTATGCAGTTTTTTTTTTAATCTGATTTTTTTGTCTAAGGGAAAATAGTACCTTGAAACTATCTCTTATTTACTCTCTGACTGAGCTCCCGTCATTTGCCATATTATTATTTCTTAATATGGTATTTTTGGGGTGAAGGTAGAAGTCTCAATCATATAATGTAAAAAATATTAAATATTTGCCCCCTAGTCATTTTCAGATTCTCTCAATAAAACTTTATAACATTATCTGCCCCAAATCTAATAGGAAAATATGAAATATGAAAGTGTGAATGTATAGACAAAACTTGAAAAGTTTCCTCAGTGTTGTATGGCATTAACGTTTTTACTGGGAATTCTATTGGGCTTTACTGCAAATCAAAAAAAAAGATAAATCTCTGGAAAGTGTGAAATTGACATCTAGCCTTTGCTACATTCAATGTTAGTATATTTTTCTCACAGCAGTTATGGTTCATAAACAGGTATATTTTTATTTTTTGTTGCTGTTTATCAATGCTCTGATTTTAACTAACTTTTCCCTTGCTGTCCCTTTGCATTTCAGCCTCTATTTCAGAGAATTAGATTGTTAAAATGTTTGTGTGCTTAGTTGCTAAGTTGTGTCTGACTCGTTGCGACCCCATGGATTATAGCTGGCCAGTCTCCTCTGTCTGTGGGATTCTCCAGGCAAGGATACTGGAGTGAGTTGCCATTTACTCCTTCATGGGATCTTGACCCAGGGATTGAATCCATGTCTCCTGCCTTGGCAGGTGGATTCTTTACCACTGAGCCACCAGGGAAGCCTGATTAGGATACAGTGTCATGGAATTGATTATGGTAGTGCTGGAACTGTGTGATGTGCTCATCTTCTAAATTTCAGTTCTTTTTGTTTCTGACATTGTAAAATTATCTAAAATATTCCCAGGTGGCTCAGTGGTTAAGTGGTAGATAGGTATGCAGACCAGAATATTTTAGATTAGGTATAAAAATGACCAGTACCAAGTAAGAATATTAGAACTGAAGAAAAGAAGAAGCATTGCTGTATACGTCTAATTAATGTTTAATTAAATTGAGTAATTGTTAACTATTACCATGTGCCAAGCTTTATGCTAGACACTGGGGATAGAGTTTCAGGCATAACAGCCATCTTCTACATCAGATGTGTTGTTAATTATGCTGCTCAGTGTAGGGAAAAACTTTTGTTGGATCTATTATATGGTGTGTAGATTTAAAGGGGATAGCAATGCCTATATTTTTCATCATTTTTCTTAGATGTACGGTACCAAATAATAGCTGTGCACTCTTCCTAAATTTGTGCTAGGATTCTCAAAAAAAGAAAAAAAGATATCTTAAGTAGTGTAGGTTTAAGTTGGCAGCTTTTATGAAGTCATCTGAGGGAAAGACCCATTGCTGCAAGTGTTTCTTTGGTTTCTCCTTATCTGAATTTTTGCCATTACAGCTTCATTCTTTGGGGTAAAGGGTTGTAGAACTGCAGCCTAGTTTTATATGTTAGCAGGCAAGCTCTAAGAATACAAAGTCCTTGCCCATGTGGAGGCAAATAGAGAAAACTTGGAACAACCATTATGAAGTGGTGAAAGAGATCTCTGAAGAAAATTTGGAGAGCAGATTTGAAATATATAAGAAACCATCAGAATGCATAGAAATGTGTGCCCCATGAAGGAGATTGAGTGTTCTAGTTGAAGAGTATCAGACTGAATGAAGGTGTGAATGAAACACACTGGTGTGTGTTGATAATCTTAAGGTAAGAAAAAAAATTTACAGTCATCTGAAATTAGTTTGAAGTGTTAAATTTTCCTCCTTATTTTAAGGTGATATATATTTATATGGGGACCAGATTTACTATAGTTCTAACATCACATTGTGCAAGCTGACATGAACTGTACAAATTATAGGAAATTTGTTTTGGTGAAAATGAACTAATCTGTTCCAGGGATTTTATCCTAACTTTTCTTGCATGTCACTGCCATTGAAACTTGCATGAAAAGCACTAACTGCCTTCTTTCTCTTCTCCCTGATTTGCTCCAAGGCTGCCAGACAGATCAAGGATAGGTATGATATAAAACCTACATTTTTTAAAAGTATCAACATTTAAATCAGAAATGAAATTCAAATAGTTTCTTATTAGAATCTCATTAGTTAAAATAAAAATATCTAATGGCCAAGTACAGAAAAAAAAAAACAGCATCTTCTGCCTATATTCTAGAATAAAGAACATATCAGCAAGATTTTTTAAAAATACAGTTTTGGACAATTATGTGCTTCCAGAAGAATTTCATTTCTGATATAATGTAGTTTTAGTATAGTCCTTAATTAGCTATGCTAGTAGATGGGAAACCATTTTGAATGATGTAAAAAATATTCCTGGAATGCATATTTTGTTGTTAAATTTTATAAGCATGTCTTATTTTATGAAAAGTTACAGCATTATATTGTTCCTCAAGAGCTAAAGCACTCCTCCTTCACTGCCCTCCTATCTAATATCTTTGTATTCTCATTTCATCCTGTTCCTGGTGCCATCTCTTTCTGTTTCTAATGCCACTGCTGTCTAGTTGGTGGGAAGAGGGAAAAAAAAAATGGTGACAGACTTTGGCTTAAAGGTCTTTACCATTCCCAGGGCCAGGATGAGGAAGGGTAATTCAGTCCTTGTTGTAAGAATATAGCAGAGGGCTGTTGGCAGCTTTGGATTGGGTTATCACAGAAGGGATGGTTTTGATCGGCCTGGCTAGTCACTGAGCATTGACTATAGTGAGATTGTCACTTTTCAAGTTTCTTCTTTTGAGGATTATGAAATTCTCTGAAAGGCATAGCTCTTCAAAGCACCACTCTGAGTCCTAGATGAAATTATTCATCAGATAATTCGCAAAATTATTATTTATATATTATGTGAAAACCAGTGTTGCTGTTGTTAACCTTGGCTGAAGACTTGTGTTTTTCTCGTGGCCTTTTATTTGACTAGAGGGAAGATTCACATTGACTTTCATAGCATTCTTAGCACAAATAATTTTTCTATTTTTTGTATGTTTTATTTCATTTTAAAATAAATTTTTATCAAAGTATAGTTGACTTAACAGTGTTTTGTTCTGCTGTACAGCAGAGTGGATCAGTTATACATGTACATATGTCTACTCTTTTTTTAGATTCTTTTCCCAAATAAGTCATTACACAATATTGAGTAGAGTTTCATGTGCTGCTGCTAAGTCACTTCAGTCGTGTCCAACTCTGTGCGACCCCATAGACAGCAGCCCTCCAGGCTTCCCCGACCCTGGGATTCTCCAGGCAAGAACAGTGGAGTGGGTTGCCATTTCCTTCTCCAGTGCGTGAAAGTGAAAAGTGAAAGTGAAGTCGCTCAGTCCTGTCTGACTCTGTGCGACCCCGTGGACTGCAGCCCACCAGGTTCTTCCGTCCATGGAATTTTCCAGGCAAGAGTACTGGAGTGGGGTGGCATTGCCTTCTCCCATAAAGACATGGGTTATTCTTATAAATCCTGATTATGAGATTATGAGAGTTTAAGGTGAAAAGTATTGGCTGTATGAGGAATGGATGCTAGGTAGGTCAGTGTTTTGGATTAGCTTTGGCTTGTGTCTCCTAGACTTTGCTATAAGTAATTCATCTACTGTGGCTAGATTATTATTTTATTTTGCCACCTCCTCCATTAAATCCTCCTCTGGTCCCTGATTTTCTGGATTAGAAGTCACTTCCTAATCAGGTTTTAGGCTGCCCAAAGACTTTTGAGAAAAGCCTTGCAAAATCTTCTCTCGTTCTTGTCCTTGGAATCTAAATGGTTCTCTGCCTCCCAGATTCCTGCCCTTACTCCTGACTTATTTCTCTTTGTCCTGATTTGTCAGAATTTAATTTTATGATCAGTGTTCATGGCTGAATATTCTTCAGTGAGTCTAGATGTCTTTGCCCAAAACCAGCCTCTTGAATATATTTCATAATACCCAGAGTATCCAGGTGATCTCAAAGGAGTCAAAGTTCCTTTTTTTCTGCCAGAGCAGCTCCATTTTTTGTTGCTGTTGTTTTTCAAAGTATATGGGTTTTTTTTGCTACCTTCAAAGTTTGTACTTCCGAGGTAAGGAACATTTTTGAGTCTTGGCTTAATTTTTTTTAATTTGGCTTTTTATCTTCATAATGTTCAGGTTTCTCTGATACAGTTTTTACGTGCTCTTTCAGGAAGCAAGCTTCTAGAATTCAATATTGATATTTTTAGTACAAAAATAAACATATAGTCATAATAAAATAATTATCTTCATTAAGGGAAGGAAGGATTACTTCCTTATAAGAGAGCAGAAGTGGTATTTAAGGAATGGATAACATAGCTGAGCAGGCAATCAAAAAATAAAGTATCTATGAGAACTCAGTACTTATTTTCTGTGATAGATATTATACAGAAGAAATGGCAGGAGTGACAGGAAAACCTAAAGAAATGATGAGAAGATAATACATAGAGTTTTAGAACTTTAAAAATCACTAGTATAGGCTTCCAACTGCTTAGTCAGGTTGGAAGATGATTAATTGAGGTATACTATGAAGAGTTACTAGTTCTTGAAAGAAAGGGATCATGAAAGAGAGTCAAGTTAATGTAGTAGGTAGTTTGAAGAAATTGTGTTCATTCTTACTATTTTGCAGTTTTCTCTTTGCAAAAATAAAACTAGGAAGAAGAGATCTTTGTATTTAGCTTGTACTATTAAAAATGAACCAAGAAAGGCAAGATGAATTAAAACATCGCTAACCACATGGATCTTGTAATGTAGAGACATATATGGATTTTAGACAGTTGGGTTGGGCTTTGAAGCATCATTCGGTTCAGTTCAGTTCAGTCGCTCAGTCGTGTCCGACTCTTTGCGACCCCATGAATCGCAGCACGCCAGGCCTCCCTGTCCATTACCAACTCCCGGAGTTCACCGAGACTCACGTCCATCGAGTCAGTGATGCCATCCAGCCATCTCATCCTCTGTCGTCCCCTTCTCCTCCTGCCCCCAATCCCTCCCAGCATCAGAGACTTTTCCAAATGAGTCAACTCTTCTCATGAGGTGGCCAAAGTACTGGAGTTTCAGCTTTAGCATCATTCCTTCCAAAGAAATCCCAGGGCTGATCTCCTTCAGAATGGACTGGTTGGATCTCCTTGCAGTCCAAGGGACTCTCAAGAGTCTTCTCCAAGACCACAGTTCAAAAGCATCAATTCTTCAGCGCTCAGCTTTCTTCACAGTCCAACTCTCACATCCATACATGACCACAGGAAAAACCATAGCCTTGACTAGACGGACCTTTGTTGACAAAGTAATGTCTCTGCTTTTGAATATGCTATCTAGGTTGGACATAACGTTCCTTCCAAGGAGTAAACGTCTTTTAATTTCATGGCTGCAATCACCATCTGCAGTAATTTTGGAGCCCCCAAAAATAAAGTCTGACACTGTTTCCACTGTTTTCTCCCATCTATTTCCCATGAAGTGATGGGACCGGATGCCATGATCTTCGTTTTCTGAATGTTGAGCTTTAAGCCAACTTTTTCACTCTCCACTTTGACTTTTATCAAGAGGCTTTTTAATTCCTCTTTATTTTCTGCCATAAGGGTGGTGTCATCTGCATATCTGCATCATTATTTGTTGATATATTCAGTCTAAAAATAAGTTCAGTCTTTTAGAAAATTATTGCATAGTTGTACCTCTAACTTTATTTTTGGAGATTGAAATTTTCATTGTCTAGAAAATAACTTGTTTTTAGGCTTTGATAAGCCTTTTTAATGTGTTTTTAGAGAATGTTTTTTTCCTTTGAGGCCATAGTGATCTTATGGCCCAGATTTATCTTGAAAGGTGTATGTGCTATGCTTTTATTTATTGTTTTGTTTTTGATAGGTTTTAATTGAAGTATAGTTGATTTACAGTGTTGTGCTAATTTCTGTTGTACAGCACAGTAATTCAGTTATACATGGATATATGCATGTTTAAATATTATTTTCCATTATGATTTATTACAGGAGAGACCATTATGATTAAATCAAGTTTATAGATAAAGTTTCAGGTTTCAGTTCTTTAAAATACTCTCAGATATTTTTCTCAACAGTTTTCAACGAACTTTTAAGTCCCCATGTTTAGAAGCAGCCAAATTCACACCTGTTCATTGATTCAGTGGGCATTTACTAAGTACCAGTCTGAATATAGCTCTTTAAGAAATCTTTAAATCTGTGGTGGGAGGTGGAAGGGAGGTTCAGGAGGAAGGGGGACATATATATACCTATGGCTGATTCATGTTGATCTATGGCAAAACCCAACACAATATTGTAATAAAGCAATTATCCTTCAACTAAAACTAAACTTAAAAAAAGAAAAGAAGTCTTTAATTCAGAAGATACTAGAGCTGGAGAGAACACATGTAAGACTTAGCCTTTGTTCCTAACTTCTTATTGATGTAATCTGAAATTGTATATTGAGAACCAAGAGCTTAAAGTAATAGTGTGTGAAATTCTCAGCATTACACTTGGCATTCAGTTAAGTGTGAGTTCCTTTCTCCATAAATTGTTTTTCAGTATAGCACAACCTTCTTAAGAAAAAAATTGAAGTATAGTTGATTTATAATGTGTTAATTTCTGCTGAACAGCAAAGTGACTCAGTTACACATATGTACATTCTTTTTTATATTCTATTCCATTATGGCTTAACACAGGATGTTGAATATAGTTCCTATGCTTCACGGTGGGACCTTGTTGTTTATCCATTCTGTATATATAGTTTGCATCTTGTTCTTGCTAAATCATACCCAACTCTTTGCGATCCCATGGACGGCAGCATGCCAGACTCCTCTGTCTTCCACTGTCTCCCAAAGTTTACTCAAATTCATGTGCAAGTTAGCATCTGCTGACCCCAAATTCCTGCTCTGTCCCTCCCCAGCTTCCCCTTGCCAACCCCAAGTCTGTTCTCTATGCCTGTGTGTCATTTTTTGTTTTGTAGATAAGTTCATTTGTGTCTTTTTTTAAGTTCTACATATAGGTGATATATGGTGTTTGTCTTTTTCTTTCTGACTTCACTAAGCATCATCTCTGGTTGCATTCATGTTGCTGCAAATGGCATTATTTCGTCCTTTTTCATGGCTGCATAGTATTCCATGGTGTATATGAACCACATCTTCTTTCTCCACTCACCTGTCTGTGGACTTTCAGCTTGTTTCCGTGACTTGGTTATTGTGAATAGTGCTGTTAAGAACATGGGGTATGTGTATCTTTCTGAATTACAGTTGTCCAGATATATACCCAGGAGTGAGATGGCTGAATCATATGGCAACTCTGTTTTTAGTTTAAAATCTGAGGAATTTCTGTACTGTTTTCCATAGTGGCTGCAACAGTTCACATTCTCACCAACAATGTAGGATGGTTCTCTTTTTCTGCACACCCTCTGCAGCATTTATTATTTGTAGACTTTTTTAATGATGGCTCTTCCATTGTGAGGTGTGGTGCCTCATTGTAGTTTTGATTTACAGTTTTTTAATAATTAGTTATCTTTTCATAGCACTTTCTTCTTGATAAATAGATCAACTATTGTTCACTCTTTGTTACTACTAAAGTGATTACTTTTCTAGTTACCTAATAAAGTAACTGAATACAGCAACATGTTTAATCCCTTTCATACCATTGATCTTTAGGGTAGTTTGATAGATCTGAATGGCTAGTCCTGGTATTCCTTTTGTTCCTGCAACTCTGTTTTCTTCCTCTCCCAGATTCTGTTCTAGGAGGACAATGGTCATGAATAGTATTTTGGTGTCATTCTTTGACCAAAGATAATAAGGGTAATTACTTTGTGATATATGTAGATATCTACTATAATATGAAAAGTTGAAGTTTGAGATAAAATAACAATAGAGTATGGGAACTTCTTTTAATCTCTAGTTTAAATTGACAGAACGATTTCTGTCTACTTTAGGTAAAATGAGCTCTGGTATGGTTTCTTTCTTTTTTGCTATGTATACTATATTCATCTAAAATATATTGAATGAGTTCCTACTATTTCCATGGCATATGGTTTCACAGGGCTGTTTCTTCTTGTCTGCTTCCATTCAGCTGATGTTAATACATCAGAGTGATAGCTTCTAGCATAGTGTTCAGAATTGTGATTTCACTTCTCTCCTTCCTCATCCATAGCCTTTCTTTAGCAGCTACCAAACAATACAGTGTTTGGTCAGTGTACTTTACTTTTATTTAAGGACACGTGGGATGGCTGTGGTGACTAGGCAGAATGTTTGATTCAGGTGTATTTACCATTCATTATTTGGCATATGAAAAGGAGTGAGGCTGGCATCAGGAAGTCAGATTGAGTTTACAGAGATTCAGATGACTGTTGAGTCCGTTAAAGATGATTTGTCTTGGATATTTGTCTCTTGAGTCTTTTGTGTTTTTATGAAGTTTTATAAAACTGACTGGAGGAAAGTTCTTTAAAGGTTATTTAAATGTCTTTAAAAACATTTTACATTTTTTAAAGTTAATTTTCAAAAGATCTAAAAGCAAATTTCTATTAGTTTTGTTATCTTTGTTAATAGCTTCAGAAACCACTAGAGTGGAGAAATAAGTTCTATCTGTTCACTTTATAAATTAAATATGATGTGATACTTCCCATTCTTTTATTTTTAAAAGAATGTTTATGTCTGTGTTTGCTATAGAGTAACAATGGCTTCAGCCTTTCGCCTTTCTTTGAAACCAAAGGTCAGTGACAACATGACTCATTTAATGGTGGATTTTTCTCAGGAAAGACAGATATTGCAAACTTTGAAGTTTTTGCCAGGTAAGTTAGTACATATATTACATATAAAGTTATGTATAAAACCTCTTTTTTCCTTTCAAGATTTTTTTGTAATGAACATTAGAATTTGAATATTAAGGAAATATAGTGTGTTTTTTTTTTTTTTTAATTTTTGC
>NW_011494755.1:2248567-2278112 GCF_000754665.1 Bison bison bison
ACTGTTTTTTTTTTTTTTTTTGTTCTTCAGCTAAGGAATAACTGAATTTGCTAGTCTTTCTTTTTAGAGAATTATTTTACTGACAGTAAAAATTGCAGTTTTAGAATCCTAATACAGGATACCTCTTACTGCTGGTTTAGCAGAGAGAAGCAATGTACTGTTATGGTTAACGCTAAGTCTTGGGGCCAGACTTGTTAGATTTGAATTCTGGCTGTGACTTACTTATTATATAGCCTCAACAAATTATTTAACTTCACCTCATTTTCTTCATCTTTAAAGTGTGATGTTATCCTTCCAGGATTTTTATGAAGATTACGTGAATTGAGACCTCTGAAGCACTTAGAGGTGTTAGCACATAGTTAACACCTAATGAATCTTGATTGTTATTATTACCATTGTTGTGGTGGCTTCTGGTTCAGGTGGAGTTAATAATGTGTCAACACCGGTTTATTAGAATATTAGTATGATGATATTCCAGCAGTTGAAACCATTTAAAATCAAGTCCCACTTTATTGTTAACTGTTCACATGTGTGAAAGAGCCAACTAAGGGCCTTTTGATTATTCTCTTTTTACTAGCATCAAGTAGTATTAATTAAGTGGATAGCCAAAACAGTTTGAACATGGTGCTCAGGAAATCTCTGGAAAGTGAAGCGTTTTACTTACAGGCTTACAGTTTTTGGAGGTTAGCTGTTTTTGATAGAGAATGTTAATCATATGAAACCATTCTTTCCTTCTATGAGAATTTGGTCCAGGACTTTAGAATATGATTGGAAAGACAAAGTTAGAAGTCAAGAAACTATAGTAGAACTAATTATGGTAACATAAGTGAAGTATTAACTTGTATGGTATAGATCAGAAATTCTAGAGGAGTTCAGAGAAGGAAAAGATGAGAGAAAAAATCATAGTTGTAGAAGAAGAAAGTATACATACTTATCAGTGGGTGCCTACCTGTAAATGGGCCTCTCAGAATTGCTAACCATTATATTTTCATTTCACTATTTTTCTAAATTCAGGAGAGTCAGAAGTGGTGGACTGTCAATATATGCATGAGTAGTAGTATTTTGATTAAAAAAAATACGAAAAAAGCGATCTTCTCATCATTACTTCCTTCTCGTGGATTTTCAGTGATGGCTTAACAAACCCAGGCTATATCTGCTGTACAGTCAAGTAGATTGCATGCACAGTTAGGATTTCTTCTTTTGCAAACTCTTAAGACAGTCTGAAGGAATGACGTGTAATAAAAAGCAAGAAATCTTTTTGTGGGGGAGTTTCATCCTGAAGGAAGGTATAATAGGTTGTTAAAATTCATGAAAGGTGAACTCATACCATTAATTTTTTTATATTCTGCTGTAGCATAAAAATTTCCTATAAGATGCAGTCAGATAAACTTAAAAATGAATACCTGCATCCCTTAATAGTTCATTCTGTAAACACCACACAGATCAACTCTACACTGCATTATGTGTAACCTGAGTCTGAAAATTGGAAGTAATACTGATGGATGATAATAATTATGAGCATTTTCTTCTACACTAAGCCATTATTCGTACATTGAAGCTTAGAGTTTGTGTCCTCCTTTCTGAGCTTCGGCAGTCAAGAAGAGAGACATGCTTGTGGCAGTGTTCTTTTACACTGTTCAGTTCTTTTACATTCACACGCAGAGAAGAACCTTAGTAAAATTCTTACAGTGTCCACACAATTTGTTGCTTTATGGAAGTTGCTGCGAATTGCTTTCCATTCTCATTTTTTTTAAGAGAGTTCTTTGTTCCCTAATATTTTTATATTACAAATTTACTACCTTTCTTCATTTCCTGAACTTTATTCCTACATTTGTTGAAATTCTTCTCTTCTGTATAGGATATTGGGTGAGCTTCCCACGCATTAGATTCAAGTCACTCTTAATTTGACATATGACTCTTTTTTCAATTTAATTTTTATTTTATATTGAAGTATAGTTTATTTACACTGTTGTGTGGCTTCAGGCATACAGCACAGTGACTCAGTTATACATATACATATATCCATTTTTTCAGGCTCTTTTCCCATGTTGGTTATAGAATAGTTGACATACCACTCTTCAGTTCAATTCAGTCGCTCAGTCCTGTCTGACCCTTTGTGACCCCATAGACAGCAACACACCAGGCCTCCCTGTCCATCACCAACTCCTGGAGCTTGCTCAAACTCAAGTCCATTGAGTCGGTGATGCCATCCAACCATCTCATCCTTGTCATCCCCTTCTTCTCCCGCCTTCAATCTTTCCCAGGATTAATATCTTTTCAAATGAGTCAGTTCTTCACATCAGGTGGCCAAAGTATTGCAGTTTCAGCTTCAGCATCAGTCCTTCCAATGAATATTCAGTACTGATTTCCTTTAGGATGGACTGGTTGGATCTCCTTGCTTTCCAAGGGACTCTCAAGAGTCTTTTCCAACACCACAGTTCAAAAGCATCAATTCTTTGGCACTCAGCTTTCTGTATAGTCCAACTCTCACGTCCATACATGACTACTGGAAAAGCCATAGCTTTGTCTAGATGGACCTTTGTTGGCAAAGTAATGTCTCTGCTTTTAATAATACCACTCTTAAATTTAAATAAATAAATCAATAATTTATTAATAATAATGTTAATTAAATATTATTTCATTAGATAAATATAAATAAAATACAAACGTCTTTATATATAAATATAAAATATAAATGTATTAATATTTATGAAAATAATAAATAAATAAAATGTAAAATAAAATATCTAGATTTTCTTTTTACCTGCCAAGTTTGCTTTCTTTGGGGGCCATTATTCATAAGAAGGAAGAATCTTCTTGCCAGTACATTCTTACTGCAGTGATATTAATAGCTGAATTTGAGACATGGATTTGTGGAGAGTTAGCTGGACCCACTTACAGATTAAGTGGTATTTTATTTATACAAGCCTCTTAGGACTTCAATACAGGTTTTAACTCAGCAAAATTACAAAATTACTACATGCCACAGGCCTTTACACTTCCTCATATGTAGGCAGGGCACAGCATATTAAATTTATGAATGCCCGTGATGTCTTCCCATAGAAATGAATAGTAGTCTGTATTGCTTATGTTCCAGTAATAGACTAACATCTATAATGTATTATTAATAAATGAAGTTCACTCTGTTATTAGAGTTCACTCTGTTATACAGTTCCGTGGGTTTGGTAAATGTGTAATGTCATGTCTCCACCACTACATTACTTACAGAGTAATTTTACTGCCCTAAAATTCCCCTGCACTCTGCCTGTTCATCCATTCAATCCTGCAGCCTTGCTATAAGCTTGTTATTTCCAGGAATTTTTCTGTTGATTCTTTGGGATTTTCTACATAGACAGACATGTCATCAGCAGACAAAGACAGTCTTATTTCATCTTTCCTAATTTGCATATCTTTTACTACTTTTCCTTGTGTTAAAGCATTAGCTGGAACTTCCAGTACAGTGTTGAATAGGAGTGGAGAGAGGGGACGTCATTGCCTTAGGGGAAAGGTGTCTAGTTTCTCAACCCTGATGTTACCTGTAGGGTTTTTTTTTTGTAGATATTCTTTATCAGGTAAAGTTCCCTAGTTTACTGAGAGCTTTTGTCATGAATAAATGTTGGATTTTGTAAAGTATTTTTTCCTCTGTTGATTTACATCATATAATTTTTCTTCTGATCATTTGAATTTTCTTCTACTGATATAATAAATTAGTTAATTTAGAATGTTGAACCAGCCTTACATGCTTGGAGTAAATCTTTCAAAGTTTTTTTTAGCAACAAGTGTTTAAATACAATATGGCACAGTTTGACACATTTCAGACACATCTGTATCACTGGAGGACCATGTTCCCCAGTTAGCCTACTGTTTAAATGGAACATCTGTTAATGTTGAGGAGCTATGTAAAACCTCTTTTATGGAAAAGAAATTGATTAATTTTCATACATGTTAACTGTGACTCATTTACTGCATTTTGTTCTAATGAATCATGGAACTCTGGAGAAACATGTAAAAATTCTTAAATATTTAACAGGGTTGCAGATTTCATTTTTGTTCAATGTTGAGGAATCACGGTTAGTCTATAAACAAGATTTTTAAAATACATTGCAAACATTTTGAATTATTTTAATCATTGGATTCAAAGCAAGTTATTTTATTTTGTCAGCAGTAATTTAATTTATGGTCTCCAGCTGTTTGAAATAGCAGATTAGACGTAAGTGTTGAGAAGTAGCAAATAATTCCCGATTCTTTATTCTTAGCCTGTTTGAATTGCTTTTTGCCAACTGTGTTTTTAATGTACTTTGAATGCGTCTGTGAAAAACTTTGAAATATGAATTTTAAAACAGCTTTGAAAGATGATTATTTTGCATTTATAAGATATCCCTTCTCTTAGCCTGATTCAGTTTAACAGTTCAAAAGCAACATGAAAAAGCATAATTTGAATGACAGACACAAATATTGGATTAGTACTATAATGAAAAATGAGCTTTTTTTTTTTTTTTGCTTCAGTTCCCAAAGCTCCAGAGATAGATCCAGTAGAATGTTTGGTGGCTGACAACTCTGTGACAGTAGCTTGGAGAATGCCGGAAGAAGATAACAAGATTGATCATTTTATACTGGAATATAGGAAAACGAATTTTGATGGACTTCCACGTGTAAAGGATGAACGATGCTGGGAGATAGTTGATAATATTAAGGGTACTGAATATACACTATCAGGTAAGATGACTGCATTTCGTGAATCTCATTCTTGGAAAACAGATATAATTGATGAATTTTTGATTTATATTAAAAGGTCAAGTTATTCAGTTTCTTTAGCCAAGGTGACATTTTTGTATATTTGTTATAGAAATGAATTTTTCTTAAAATATCAAGAAAACCTTCATTTTAGTTAGTTCTGGATATTTGCACTCTGGTAAAACAATATGTGAAGGGATATTGTAAACACTGTCTCAATAAAATTTAATTTTTTCTTTAGTTTTCTAACAATAAAAAAGCTGTCAATTTTCTAGATGTATGCACTGTGCCTCATTTCAATGATACTGTAAATATTTGCCTTTACCTTTTTGTTATTACCTTTATGGTAATACTTAAAGTTGAGCTGTGACTTGATAGTAGAAATTTGTGTGTTGGCCTTTTGATAGTCTTTAAAAACATACCTCTGTATATAGGGGAGTTCGGGTATTTGAATGGGCTGACTGTTGCCTGAGATTTTTAATGTTTGTTTTACGTGAGCAGTAACATTAGTATTGTTATCATTACTGAGAACCTAACATTTGTCAGAATCTGGGCTGAAGTTCACAGGACATCTGGTTTTATAAGTACAGTGCATTTCAGTTAGTCCTTACAGTTGTGAGGTTGATTTTTCCTTTTCCATGTTACAGATATCCAACTGTGGCTCTATGAAGTTGTTGAATGCCCCATAGCTAGTAATTTTTGGATTGAGATGTTAATCTGGTCCTGACTAACTTTAGAATTTTGCTATCAATCCTTATGCTTTACTTTGTCTTTAAATTCATTTTTTACTTGAGAAACAAATATAAAAATTCTTTGGCTACTTTCCAGAAATTGAGTATGTTGTTTTAAATCATAGCATCTCTCCATGAATGAAACCTTACTTATAATGAGGCTTGAGAATATTTTTTTATTGCTAAATTTAAAAAGCCCAGTGATAAACTGCATAATTCATTTGTTTTGAAGAAAATAATAGGTAAATCATGATTCCTTTTATTTCAGGCATTATCACTCTGTTAACATAAATTTGTACTCTTTCTGAGTAAAAAGATAGTTCCAAGGAGGGAAAAAAGTCTGTTTGAAGGTTCATACTCATACTTTTGGAGTAGAGTCCTTTACTTTTCATATCTCAAGGCTGTTTTTCATTTTTTTCAGGTTTAAAGTTTGATTCAAAGTACATGAATTTCAGAGTGCGAGCTTGTAACAAGGCTGTGGCTGGAGAGTATTCTGATCCAGTGACTCTAGAGACCAAAGGTAAGATCAATAGCTGTTGTTCACCATGAAATAGGACTTAACACGTGAAGTTGTTCAACACTTTGTAATAGGAAACATTTCATGTATAGTTGCCTTCCTTCCCCACCTTCATACCCATGCCATCCTGCGCACCGCCCCCCCCCCCCCCCAACACACACAGAATTCTCATCAGGAGGTATTTTAAGATGGGAAAATTAGGACTACAGTAGTGGATTTCATTGGTTTCTCTTTTACCCTAGTATTCAGATGAGTCAGGGGCTTCCCTGGTAGCTCAGACAGTAAAGCTTCTGCCTGCAGTGCAGGAGACCCAGGTTTGATTTCTGGGTCAGGAAGATCCCTTGGAGAAGGAAATGGCAACCCTCTCCAGTATTCTTGCCTTGGAAATCCCGTGGACAGGGGAGCCTAGTAGGCTACAGTCCATGGGGTTGCAAATAGTTGGACACGACTGAGTGACTTTCACTTTTAGATACGTGATATAGACCAGTGATGGTATTATGTTCTCCCATGGATACTTAGTTTACAAATTTCAGTTTAGTATAATTACATTCCCATTGCTGAGGTTTTCCCAGAGAATGGATTGTGTCTCAATAATAGGGAAGTATGTATTCAGTTTAGTTCAAGTTCTTTTTGTTTTCATAAATCTTATTGTAGAAATTATTATTTATACAGTTAGTGTTTACAAAGCCCTCTCACAAGTCTTTTATTTGATCATTGAAACCATCTTGAGGGATCAGTAGAACAGATGGTATTGATACCCATTTTGTAGGTGAAGAAAGGGATGTTCAAATATGTTAAATAACTTACCCATGATCCCGAAAACTAGCTTGGAAAGGTGTGAACAAGAATCTTATTTACAAATTCTCTGCCTGCCTTTATTGTGGGCCAGGTAAGTAAGTGCTTGTAGTCTCTGAGAACAATTTGAATTTATTAGAACTCAGTGTACATGAATTTGAACAAACTCCAGGAGATAGTGAACGGTAGGGGAGCCTGGTGTGCTGCAGTCTGTGGGTTGCAAAGAGTCAGACATGACTTAGTAACTGAACAGCAACAACAAAGAGTAACATATTTAAACACAGAAGATTTTTCAGGTGTTTACCAATTTGAAGGCCATAATGTTATAGATCTTTCCAGTCATGAAATGATAATTCACTCAGTTTACTTCCAGAATCAGTATCTACCTGTTGTTAGATAGTTGGGCCTTTGAGTGTTTCACTGACCTCCAGTTCACATAGCATTTGAATAGGTTTGAATGCTAGAAGTTTGATATGACTTGGAGGCTGGTATAAAAATATCGTTTTAGAATAAAACAAGAAGTTCATAAGTTATTGACAGGTCAAACTCCTAAGAATATGATTGTATTAGATTTAAAAAGCAAAACAAAACTAAGTCAAAGTAATTTGGATTAGCAAATGTTTTTATTTGAGAACTACAGATAACTTAGCCAAGAAATGCAGTTACCTAGAATTACTTGCTAACAAATTGAATTGAAATTGTGGTTTCTTTTTTTTACCATTTCAAAATAAAGTCATATTTACAGGTAGATAATCTTTTCTATATAACATGAACTGTTTTCAGCCCTTGTGAGGTAAAATTGCATTATTGTTAATATCCTCCTCCAAGAATATTTTATCTTTTTTTATTTCTTTTGTTCCTTTTCCTTTAATATTGAGTGACCAAACTTGGGCCTAAATGGGGTGAATTGTACATTTCCATGCAAATTCTGTAGATTCAGGAAAATAGAATATCTGGCTTGTAATTTCTTTGGAGCTGGACTGTCTGCTCCCATTAGCAATGTCTAGATCTTAACTAGTCAAATTCTTGGTCTTAGGGTTTGCAGGGAAAGACTAAGTTGATTCTAGTCCTTTTGAGCAGTTCTCACTATGGGGTAAACCCCTTGGGGTTGGGGTAGACTGATACTCAACCCTGAGGCCCACTGAACCTTCTAGGACCTTCTGGGAGACTCAGTAAAATTATCTCTTAAGAAGCTGTGGGTCACAGGTTTTCTAAGGTTATTCCATACCACTGGAGTGGCTACTAACGACAGCAGGAGCTCCAGAGAAAAGTCAGGTTTTTTAAAGTACCATGGTAAACAGTTGTTAACTAATTTTTTGACTTGCTGTAGCCCTTTTTGACCAACCATTAGAAGTAAATATATGAGCAGAGAATTGCAGGGAAAGGGAGAAAGAGACAGAGATTAAATAGTTGAGTCCTACCAAAACTTCATATCCTGCCACTTGTGGTGCCTGGTGTAGAAGGTAGTGAACCCTGTTAATATCTGTCTCTCCAGTGTATGTAATTTCTTCTTTTATTGAAATTACCAAAAGTGATGAATAATATGATTTCTTATGACCAGAATTTTTAAAGTATATTATCTCTTCCTTGTAAAGGTAAATGATGTGATACTAATCACCAGTTGCTTTCTAGCCTCAAATGTTAGTATCTATGATATAATTTTACAGTACGGAAAGTAGCCACCAACCCAAAGTAAACACATAAAACATATCTGTGCCTTATTTTTTTTGGTACTTTGTTTACACAGACTTTTAAAGATAAGGAAACTAATATCTGGCTTCATTACAGGCTTAGTAACAGTTGAGGCTTCCCTTTTGAGGCCAATCTTTTTTTTAAACTTCATAGTGAAATATTATCCTTGTTACTTAGAGAGCCTCAGTGATTTAGTTGAGGCTTCATGAAGGGACAGTGTCCAAAAAGGAAGAGAGAAAAGATTGCACCCCTGAGTTTGAAACCTGTACCTGTCTGTTTGGGTGTTATGGTATTTGATAAGTCTGGTCTCAAGTAGCTTGAGGGATAATACCTGTTTTTGCCACCCTTGACTCTACTCTTATCTTCATCATCAAACATAGGGAATAGCTTTCTGATTTTTTTTCTTTCCTTAGGATTTTAACAAGCAGCTGAGTGTTGATGGCACCTTGAGTTATATCCACTGTTTCTCTCAAAAATTCAGAAGCCCTCACATGTATTAACTAATAACTAATGTAGAGGTTAACTCTGTTCTCTTAAAACAGTTCATTCTTAGTAATACAGGGTCTCAGTTTTGCATAATCCTAACTTTCCAGTCACCTCCCTCTTGATGAATTCTATTTCCACTTTTACTGGAACTGTGTTATTCTTCTTTCAGTAAGTTCATTTCTGTTTACATGCGTGTTTTGAAAGCTATTAACTCTTTTGCATATTGTATGACATTTTCTGGAAGTGGTTATGGTGAGTCAATTTGTATTTAGAATGTTTTAAAATACAGTGAACAATAGGTCAGCTGAATAGGTGAAATTAAAGTGCTCTTTACAAAACAGTAGAGTATAAAAGGATTCTTCATGCACTAGATAAGCATTAGGTTTTCTATATGAATATTTTGTTGTTTGATGATGAATATTTCACAGACACACTGAACCTTTAGCTAAATCACGTATTATCCTTAAGTGAAATGGGGTATTGTAAAGCAATATTTCTTCAGTGAATACTTATAAGAAATTTAAACTTTTGGAGGGAAATATAACTAATAAGCAGATTTATTGGTAACTGTGTAGTAGATGATACCTTGCTTAAAACGCAAATTCCAGAAATTGCATATTAAATTGATACATTTCAATGATTAACCCTCCGTATCCAAAAGGAACAAGTGATACTATGTTAAACTGATTTCCTAAATTAGCAGTTCTAAGTAAGTTTTATGAATAGTACAGATAGTTCCCCGATACCAAATAATTTGAAAAGCATAGTTTTGTGTTGTATTTTCTTAATTTGTTAAGTAACCCTTTTCCCCCATCTATTCTTTGCCTTGTAAATGCTCTTAGCTCTATCAGCTGAGTTATTTCCCTTGCTTCTGCCATCATGGCCTATTTCTCCCTGATTGCCTTATTTTTGAAACTACTGAGAGTTTAAATATGAAATTATTAAATGTTAGAGCAAAAGAGAAAATATGTGTGTGCCAGCGTCTATAACTTTTTACACCACATCACTTTCTCCTCATCCTTGATTCTACTAGCTCCTCTTTCTGTTTAGTCGTAACAATCAGCTGATTCTCTTATAATAGGAAATTGAAGCTATTGTGCTAATGGAGAGTCCAGCAGAAGGAAAAACAGAAAGACCAGTGACCATGCAAGTACATTGTATTTGGTTGGAGTATAGGATAGCTATATAGAGGAGAATAATGGGAAATAGAGTAGAAATTAGTAGATTATGGCTTTATCATTGCAGACTTTAAATCTTAAGGTTAAGAATTGAACCTTTATATACAGTATTGAAATCTGTTGAGTTCGAAAATAATATGATGGCTGTGCTTCAGAAACTAGAAATATGCTACATTAAAAATGAAATATTGTTTTGGTTAGCACTTAATTTCAATTTGGATAACTCATCCTCCCATTTGAACCTGAGAGTTGAAGATACCTGTGTAGAGTGGGATCCTACTGGAGGAAAAGGTCAAGACAGTAAAAGTAAAGGAAAAGAGAACAAGGGCAGGTAAGCTCATTTATTAAGTTTGTGATTTGGATTAAATGCTTGTACATTGATTCTTATTTGACAACAACTAGAAATGAAATGCTTATTATTAACACCAAAGTGAAAAATACAATATTGTTTGCCAGTACTTGAATTTGTCATTAACATTTTTCATTATTTTTTCTTAGTTTTTTTCCTAATCCTCTTCTTACTTACGTCTTTTATTTCAGTATTCCATTTCTTTTCAGGTTATATCTACAGCAATTTGAACTGCTTAGAGAGAAGTTCCTAGCATAGTTCCTGAATGTTAGGCTTACAGATCACCTCTTTTAGCTGAAGGTCTGCGTTGAATGACAACTTTTAGCATGTACAACCCCAGTGTCGGGCCCCTGGTCAGCAACCTTGTGAACCAAAGAGACAGGCT
This sequence comes from Bison bison bison, assembly GCF_000754665.1. Taxonomy (NCBI): domain Eukaryota; kingdom Metazoa; phylum Chordata; class Mammalia; order Artiodactyla; family Bovidae; genus Bison; species Bison bison. The sequence continues at coordinate 2,259,435 of NW_011494755.1, forward strand.
TGGGACCTTGTGTTATTGTCAGACTGACTTAGGTAGTCTTAAAGTATGGAGGCCTCTTTTAACAGAGATGAATTGTACTCAAACTGAAATAAAGTGTAATCACTGTTAAACAGTGAATCAAAAGAAATCCCTCAGCTGATGTTTCATCTGATTTTATTATATAAACTGTTAAATTTAAGTTGTAAAGCAGTCTCTTAACAGTTGCCTATTTTTATCTGACAGTGTCCATGTTACTTCACTGAAGAAACATTCAAGGTGATGATCTATGTCTGTCTAGTTCTAGGATCTAGTATATCTAGCTTGGCTGAATAACTTAAATTTTTCTTTAACCAATAAGCAGAACCCATTGCAGCAGCCTTCATAAGCTAAAATATTGCTTTGTGTAGACTGTCTGTGTTGGTAGCTTATGTTTTGGATTTACAGCATTATATAGCATTATGCTTCATATTATTTAGAGTATACTGTCTATGATAACAAAACAATAAGCTCTGCTTTAAGGCTTTCTTGAATTGATTTCATTTATATGATTTTTTTCTGCATTTACTTATACCTGGCATCTTTCTTGTTGTGCTGTATTCAATATATCTAACATTACAGCTTTGCTTTTACAAATATTTGACATGAAGCAAGTTTAAAGTGTTCTGTGTTTTATAATAATCATACAATTTCAAAAGTATCAAAGATTAAAAAAAAAAGGTCATTACTGAAATTATTAGAACAGTGCCAGAAAGATGAATCATTTCAAATTGCACAAGTAATAATGTACTGATTTGAAGATACCCCATATCTTTCCCAGAAACCAGAATGTGTTCTCTTTTCAAAATTATTGTCTTCTCTTTTTTCCAGTTTATTTGCTTCTTATTGGTGAAAGTGATTCATAGTTGGTGTATTAGAAATTGTAAAATGCTGCTGGATTTGATAGGATCATTGAAGTTTGGTCATTTGGATATTTTTAGACTACTTATAATTTCATCATGCTGTTTCTCTTTCTCTCGTCTCTTTAAGTGTATTTTGTATGTGGGCTACTTCTGGAATGTTACATACATTTATTCTTTCCATAAATATTTATTTACTGTAGGATGTCAGCTGGATATTGTGGGGTTCCTGCCTTCAAGGAATTTGCCCTAACTTATGTAGACGAGCTATCTCTCTATATATAAATAATAATAATATGAGATAGAGATTGTGTTTAGTAGTATGTGTGAATCAGGGAGTTTGGAGGGAGAAAGATTTCCTGAGCTGCCAGATGCTGAAGTGGTCAATTAGGACAGTGAGCCAAACCGAAAGTAACAGTGCAAACTTTGTTCACTTACTGTGATAGTGTAAGAGGCCCAGAGGAAGGGATGCCGGGTCGCCCAGTGTTCCGTTTTCACAGCAGAATGGCACAGGGTGAGGGTTAGGTAAACCAGAGCAGAGGGCAGATGGTAAGTATCTGAGGACCATCTCACTGCCCAGGGAGACCCAAACAAAAGCCTTCTCCTGTTTTGTGGACCTGAGGCCAAGGAAATTGGAAAGGTTAGGAGTAGGAAAGTGTTGAGACAAGAGTGGAGAAAAGTGTCTTCAGACTGCTCCCCAACCCCTTCCCCCTTTAAGGAGGTCTCTGAAGAGGCAGCTGGAAAGGGTCTCAGCTGAGGGCCCCCTCCCATAATGGAACCTCTGAATATAGGTATCTAATCTAGGAATGCAGACATGCATAGGAGCATGGAGTTGCAAGGGGGATTGCAACTCCCTCCAAAACCTGCAGTGAACTTGCAGTGCACCAAGTCTGGTGAGGAGAAGGCAAGCATTTATAATTACTTCTTGTTAGGCCTGAAGGGTCATACACAGAATTTTGGCCTAGAGGTGGACTCCTCAGAAAGGTTACTTGGCCTGGTAGGATCTGGGAGACCTTCATTAGTGGATTAGTATTTAAGTTGGTTCTCAAGTAAGTGGAAGAATGTGTAGCATTTGGACTTGGCAGTGAGAGAACGAGTGCCGGAAGGGAAAGGCACTGAAGCAGATTGCCTGCGTTTAAGAAACGCTTGAGCTGCTCCTTTCAGCTGGATAGTGCTGTCCAGAGATGAGAAGGCGGGAAAAGCAATGCTGTGTGCTTAGTCGCCGGGCTCTTTTGTCCATGGGGATTCTGCAGGCAAGAATACTGGAGTGGGTTGCCATGCCCTCTTCCAGGGGATTTTCCCAACCCAGGGATCAAACCCAGGTCTTCCACATTGCAGGCAGATTCTTTACCATCTGAGCCATCAGGGAAGTCCATGAATACTGGAGTGGGTAGCCTGTCCCTTCTCCAGGGGATCTTCTGACCCAGGGCTCTCCTGCATTGCAGGCAGATTCTTTACCAGCTGAGCTACCCGAAAAAGCGGAGTGGAACCAAATCAAGAAGAACCTGAAATGCCATGCTAAGTTCTTTGTGGGTAGTAAGGAAGTACTTGAAGATTTTAGAGTAGGAGAATCAGAGTTAGGTTTATCTTGTAACAGTGAACAAATGACTTAGGTAACAAAGAGATCATCTGGGAAGCTGATAAAACAGTCCAGATTAGAGATAACAAAGAGCCTTAGTTGAGACAGTTGAGTGACTGAGGTATCTTTAAAGGGTGGAATCATGTTTGCTTTAAGACAATAATAACTGTTGTACTTCTTGAAAAAATGTATTCAGGGTTGGAATTCTAGAGTGCTTCAATGGAAGACTTTTCCTTATTTAACTTTTCTTTGAAATTTAAATTGCCATTCTCAATATTTACATCTGTTTTTCTTTTTGCCATGCTTTCCCTTTATTTCTTTACTGCTGGTAAGTTATAAATTTTTTGTTTTATGAATGCAGCAGTTTGATATAATTGAAATGTTAATTTTTAAACATCTTTTGAGGTTTGGTCTGTTTTGAGTTTTGGGGAGTTAGTGAAAGGCCTTAATGCTGTCCAGTTTACTATGTCATATAATTTGAAAAAGAGAAGTCAAGTTGTATCTTGTCCATTTTAGTAGGAGAAATGCTTTATAATACCTGATATTACTCTGTGCATGGATTTGGGTAATTGCTATTTTTTTTTAAGAAAAGATACAAAACAAAAATACCTACTGCTTATGAAAATAAAAAAAGTTATTTGGTTTGATTATGAAAACTCTTAAAAAGAAAAATAGCAATTAACCAAATCCATGCATAGAATAATATCAAGTATTATAAATCATTTCTCTTCCTAAAATAAGACTTGCTTTTAATTTAAATTTAACTGCAAGAAATGTAAGTTATGTAATCCATTATCTTTCTGCAGGTCTTTTTTTCCCCCTTGGGTTCTTTTTCCCCTTTTGTCATGTCCCATTTTGGCATTGTCTCTTATTCCAGCTGTGTATTATTTGTACAAGCCTTGCTCTGTCTGCATGGTATTAGTGTTTCTAGCTTGCTTTATGTTGATGATTTCTTACACGTAAGTGTTATAATTGACAACTCTGTTTAATAGTAAATAATTCAAATAAAATTAAATTTTGCTTTTTGTGCAGCATGATTAGAAAGGTCTTCAAAGTTTCCTTTTATCTGTAATTTTAGTTTGTGAAACATGTACAACATAGAATATTTGTTTTTCTTTTTGTTCCTGTTTATATAGAAGTGGTACCCCATCCCCTAAACGGACATCTGTAGGCTCCAGGCCACCAGCAGTAAGAGGCAGCAGAGATCGTTTTACGGGGGAATCGTACACAGTGTTGGGTAGGATAAACATAATAATTCTTCATTATCTCAGATTAAAAGCATCACAATCAAATGGGTGGACTTTCTACTCAGGGGTGGCGTGGCTGCCTGTGTATTGAATGAATATTTGCCAAATTTCTCCCCCTCGAAGCCTAGTTGCTTTGGTAGGTTTTCAAATTATCTTGTTATTGATATGTTTTAAATTCTACTTCAGTTTGTGTAGTGCTCCACATTTATAACTCTTAAGGGGATAATAAGGAAGAAAAGTTCTGAAGCCTTTTATATTCAGAGAAGTTAGTAAACATACAAGTCATTATAGCAGATACTCTGCATTTAGTGTCTGTGTTAACATGATTATTCTCCTGAATCAGACTTTTTGGTGCCATTTTGTGCGACCAAATATAGGTAAAACTCTGTAAGTCATAAGAAACAGGTAAGAGTTAAATTTACCTTCTAATCTTTTGTAGGAGACACAGCTATTGAAAGTGGACAACATTATTGGGAGGTCAAGGCCCAGAAGGACTGTAAATCCTACAGTGTGGGAGTGGCGTACAAGACTTTGGGGAAATTTGACCAATTGGGAAAGACAAACACTAGTTGGTGTATCCATGTGAACAACTGGCTACAGAACACATTTGCAGCAAAGCATAATAATAAGGTCAAAGCCTTGGATGTTGCTGTTCCTGAAAGAATAGGTGTATTTTGTGATTTTGATGGGGGTAAGTTTGCTGATTTTCTCCTAAGTCATTTCACCATCATTGTTTGTATTTCATTACTCTGCATTGTGCTTAGTTGCTCAGTCATGTCTGACTCTTTACAACCCCATGGACTGTAGCTTGACAGACACCTCTGTCCATGGGATTCTCCAGGCAAGAATACTGGAATGGGTTGCCATGCCCTCCTCCAGGGGATCTTCGCAACCCAGGGGTCGAGCCCAGGTCTCCTATCGTAGGCGGATTCTTTACCATCTGAGCCACCAGAGAAGCCCATGCTTTCCTCTAGTAATAATCTGTATGGAATTTCCACTAGTATTGTGGCAAGGATGTTTTGACCTACTAGGATGTGATCACAAACATAACATAACTTCAGGTCTATGGTTGACAGAAAGGGCATGTGATGTCTGCTTGCAGGCCTACAAAAGCTCTCATCTATAATATACTAAGTAAGTCTGAAAAAAAAAGATGTTGCTAATTTTAGTTATGAGCATTAAAATTTCTTATGCCCATTTTAATTCCTCCCTTACCTTGTTTTGATAACTGTTAAGAGTGGTAGGGTCAGATTTTTTTGAGTCAAAATAGACCTTAGAAATTACCCAGTCCTTTTGCCACGTAGTATGATTTCCTTATTACATTGTCTCTGTGAGTAGTTGCCACTCCTGTGCTCGAACTTTTCTGTGTGAAGCTAATGGTCTTAGAAGGCAGCCTGTTTCACTGTAGGATAAGATTTGATTAGAAGGTTTTTCTTAAGTCAACTCATTTTGTCTCTCAGTAACTTCGGAGACTCTTGCTATTAAGTCTTGTCATTTGAAGAAACACAGAATTATGTTCCCTAATTCATATTTACATTATAATCCTTATTTGTTTAAAAACTAACATTGCTTCTCTTTCCCTATTACTAACATTGCTTCTCTTTCCCTGTTTTTCCAGACCGTACATTCTCTATAACATTAGCTGTTCCTTTTAATTTAATTTTTTCCAAACCTTTATTATCACCTGTGGTTGTATACTATGTCTATGTACATTTTAAAGATTGATTCTCAAAGTAGAACACACAACTTTTGACCACCGTAGATTAGTGATTTGGCAGCATGATTTCTAGTAATACGACTTAACAGCATTGTAGATCAATATTGAGCTGGTAGCCACCTAATCCACTAATCTGGCAGATTATCTTTTTCCTCTGATATTAGGCAGTGTAGAGGGGTTTCTTTGCTATTTGTAACTCAAATGAAGAACACTGTAATTGTCCTTAAGTTTCATCTTAATAGATTTTGCCAATCTTCCCTCCTCTTAAGATCATCTAAAAATTAACTTGGTGTTTATCTTTAAGCTTTTTGAGTTAGGTATTTGATAAGTGTCTTGTCTGCCGTCATCTAAATATAAAACTTTTGTAGATGAAGTAGGGAACAAAATTAATTTCCTAAATGCCTCACTCCAAGTTGATACTTAAAGCTAATAAAACCAAGTTTTATGATTTTAAGTAATGTTATGTCCAAAGAGTTCCATGAAGTATCAACCTAGTTATTCAAAAGGAAAAAAAATTGACTTTAGATTGATTTATTTTTTGTGATGACATGTCAGTTTTGCTGCATTTTAAAAAATTTACTTAGACTCATAAATAATTTTCCTCAGGATAAATAGTAAATTTATTGGCATATCAATACATTCTTTCTTTTTAAACTACCAAGATAGCATTTGCTTATCTTCTTTTGTCTCTTTTCCCATACTTTGATTCCTTAAAGATAAGTATAATTAAAGATACTTAAATATTAAGTATAATTAAAGATTCCTTAAGGATAGTGAGAAGTATAATTGTTAACCTAAAGCATAGGGTATAGAAATAAATTGTAATGTAGGATAGGATCAAATTCTGAGGGCCTTGAAAAATAATAACAAGCTAGTCTTTTTTTACTAGTTGAAGGGGGACTTCTGTTTATTTTAGAAAACTGTAGCTATATGATGGTAATATAGTTTTAGACATATTAGAGAATAAATGGTTAAAGGTGGAACAGGTTGCAAAATACTGAGAGAGGAAGACTTTTCAAGGTGGTCTTCAAGTAACATAGACAGGACCATGTCTGTTTTGTTAAGTATTATGTCCTTATTGCTTGGCAAGTGCTTTATATCAGTTCAGTTCAGTTCAGTTGCTCAGTCGTGTCTGATTCTTTGCGACCCCATAGACTGCAGCATACCAGGCGTCCCTGTCCATCACCAATTCCTGAAGCTTACTCAAATTCATGTCCATCAAGTCGGTGATGCCATCCAACCATCTCATCCTCTGTCATCCCCTTCTCCTCCCACCTTCAATCTTCCCTAGCATCAGGGTCTTTTCAAATGAGTTGATTCTTTGCGTCAGGTGGCCAAAGTATTGGAGTTTCAGCTTCAGTGTCAGTCCTTCCAATAAATATTCAGGACTGATTTCCTTTAGGATTGACTGGTTAGATCTCCCTGCAGTCCAAGGGACTCTCTTTTGAACACCACAGTTCAAAAGCATCAATTCTTTGGCACTCAGCTTTCTTTATAGTCCAACTCTCACATCCATACATGACTACTGGAAAAACCATCTCTTTGACTAGATGGACCTTTGTTGGCAAAGTAATGTCTCTGCTTTTTAATATGCTGTCTAGGTTGGTCATAACTTTTTTTCAAGGAGTAAGTGTCTTTTAATTTTATGGCTGCAGTCACCATCTGCAGTGATTTTGGAACGCCCAAAAATAAAGTCTGCCACTGTTTCCCCATCTATTTGCCATGAAATTATGGGACCAGATGCCATGATCTTAGTTTTCTGGATGTTGAGTTTTAAGCCAACTTTTTCACTCTCCTCTTTCACTCTCATTAAGAGGCTCTTTAGTTCTTCTTCGCTTTCTTCCATAAAGATGGTGTCATCTGCATATCTGAGGTTATTGATATTTCTCCCAGCAGTCTTGACTCCAGCTTGTGCTTCTTCCAGCGCAGCGTTTTTCATGATGTACTCTGCATATAAGTTAAGTAAGCAGGGTTACAGTATACAGACCAGACGTACTCCTTTTCCTATTTGGAACCAGTCTGTTGTTCCATGTCCAGTTCTAACTGTTGCTTCCTGATCTGCATACAGATTTCTCAAGAGGCAGGTCAGGTGGTCTGATATTCCCATCTCTTTCAGAATTTTCCATAGTTTGTTGCGATCCACACAGTCAAAGGCTTTAGATAGTCAATAAAGCAGAAATAGATGTTTTTCTGGAACTCTCTTGCTTTTTCGATGATCCAGTGTATGTTGGCAATTTGATCTCTGGTTCCTCTGCCTTTTCTTTACCAGCTGAGCCACAAGGAGGGTATTCTCTGCCTTTTCTAAATCCAGCTTGAACATCTGGAAGTTCACAGTTCACATACTGTTGAAGCCTGGTTGGAGAATTTTGAGCATTACTAGCATGTAAGATGAGTGTAATTGTTTGGTAGTTTTAACATTCTTTCGCCTTGCCTTTCTTTACATAGTAAACCCTTAATAAGTACTGGTTGAGTAATTAGTGGTGAGAGAGGCCTGAGCAGTGGGGAATCAAGAAAAATGGATTTGATGGGACTTGACTAGGACTTGACTACTAAATTCATAGGACTTGACTACTAAAAATATGGATTGGAAGAAGAGACAGAGAAGAACTGAAGATGACTCAGGTTCCATCCAGTGTGATCAGAAGTATGATCATACCATCAACACGGTAGAGAGCATAGAGCATCCCGGGGAAAGATGAGATACCAGCAGGACAGCCACGTGGCATTACTTAGCTGAAGCTAAATATTATGGCATCACAGAACGGCCACTGAATATTGCACAGAGCCGTTAAGTGTTATTGCTCTTCTGTACACTAACTTTGTGACCACATATAGGTTGCTTGGTATTTTGAAGTAGTTTATATAAACAGTAGACATAATGTTAGTTTCTTTTCTAGTAGACATAATGTTAGTTCTTTTCTTCTTTGTTTAGTGGCTGCTGATTTATTATGGGAATCTTGTAGAGAGAAAAGATCCTGGACAAGCATCTACATTTAGAATAGAAGGAAAAGAAACAGAAGATATCTTCAGGATTAAGAAACAAACCAAGAAAATAGTCATGAGAGAAAAGTTTGAAGAAATGATAACAGTTGCAAGTGTGTCATCAGGTTGGACAGTTAGGTGGTCAGAAGGACAGTGATTTAGTTACATGATCATTGTTGAAAGACAGACTGTCAGGAGACCTTAAAAAAGAACTAAAACTGAAGCAGTGATAATTATACCATGATTTTAGAGACTAGGGTATGAGTATGGCTTTAAGTAATTAGAGGACAAAGTCTAATAGAGTAAACCTTAAATGGTGATAGGATTGAGTGGAAAGGCTGGTTATAGTTAAAAAAAAAAAGGTGGGGCAGGGGAGAAATAACCGTGGTTTTTACTGGGCTAAGGGAACCATTTGTTAAATAATGGTAAAAAAGAGAAGTCTATAGTTGAATAATTGGATAGTGCCAGATTATGAAAGCACTATGGAGATCTTAAAAACCAGGGAAAGAAAAGTGGTTTGGGGCTTTTTCTTAAACATATTTACTACCGATTTTCAAGTGAGAATTCCTAAGTCCAGTCCTCAAAGTGACAAATATTCATTTGGTTATTACTTTTATGCATGATTATATGTTAGACTTAATTAGATGTTAAATTTTTTTTTTCCAGTAATAAATGTGACTTTTTTTTCTCCTTCCCTCTAGGTCAGCTTTCTTTCTATGATGCAAACTCAAAACAGTTGTTGTATTCCTTTAAGGCAAAATTTACTCAGCCAGTACTACCTGGTTTCATGGTTAGTACCTAATTTATATATGGTTTGGCAACTTTAAGGAGAATATCTATGCTATCTATTTGGGGAAACACAATATCTTATTTTTTTCTTATATTCCTCTTCCTTTCCCTAGTCTACCTCTCCTACGTCTGTGATTGTATGTTTTTGGTATATTTTACTGAAGTAAGTGTTAAGACCTAGAAGTCTGCAAATCACAAGCATGTAGTTTGATCAGTGTTTTCATAGGACTGCACTCATTTTTGTAATCAGCATCTTGGTCAGGAAGTGGAACATTGTACCCATTTCCAGCCTCTAATGGCCCTCCTCCAAAGTGATTACTGTCTTGAGTTTTAATACCATAAATTCATTTGCCTCCTTTTCAACTTTGTATAAATGGAATCGTACAATATCTTTTGGGCTCAACATACATTTGTGAGATTTATGCATGTTTTTCCACGGTGTGCTAGTTCACATAGTTCTATATGTATATGTATAGTTTTTCATTGTATGACTATATCAGGATTTATTTACACATTCTAATTTAGTTGACTACTTGAGTGCTTTCCCACTGGAGACATTTACAAATAGAACTTCTATAAATATTCTTGTTAATGTCATGCTTTGCCCAGCTCAAGGTCACAGAGATATTTTCTTTTGTTTTTTTCTTGTAACTTTATAATTAAAAAGTTTTACATTTAGGTCTTGGATCCATTTTGAGTTAATTTTTATATGTGATACAGAGTATAGTTTAAGATCTGTTTTTTTGCACATGGATATCCACGTGTTCCAGTGCCACTTTCTGAAAAAGACTAACCTTTCTCCACTGATGTGCTCTTCCACTTTTGTGCCAGATATTTTGAGTAAATATTTCTGTAAATCACTTAATTTTCAGTTAAATAATATGATAGTTTCATAATCAGAGTAGCTTTTGTATTTCTAAAATTTATTTTTTATTGAAATACAGTTGATTTACAATGTTGTATTAATTTCTTCTGTACAACACAGTGACTCAGGTGTACACACATAAATTTTTTTTTTTCCTTGACTAAGCTGTTTGCAGGCTCTTAGTTCCCTGACCAGGGGTTGCATCTGGGCTCTGGCAGTGAAAGCGCTGAGTCCTAACCACTGGATCACCAGGGAATTCCTCTTTACACTCTTTTTTATATTCTTTTCCATTACGGTTATCCCAGGATATTGGATATAGTTCCTGTCTATACTGTAGGATCTTGTTGTTTATCTATTCTCTATGTAATAGTTTGCATCTGTTAACCCCAGACTCCCAGTCTACCCTTCCCTAACCACATCCCCCTTGGCAGCCATGAGTCTGTTCTCTGTATCTGTGACTCTGCTTCTGTCTCATAGATAGGTTCATTTGTACCGTATTTTCTTGTATTTTAAGAACAATGTACTGAACCTTAAAGTTTAAAAATTTTGGAATGTTAATTATATAGCCATGCATTTCACAGTCTGCAAATTCTTTGTAACTATACTATGGTTACTGAGTAAATATTGAATACTTAGGATATAGTTGAAGGTGGGAATACATAAAAAATTTCTAGAATCTCCCTTGCTTAAAGCTTGTCTGCTATATACATGGCAGTTGATGATAGTTTAAATGATTCATATTTTCACATTTTAATTCTCTTGACTCTATTCCATATCAGTTATCATTTACTTTACTGAATGATAGCTGCTTTGTTCAACACAAGTGAAGCAGTTTTATCTTTCATAAACTCATTCACATTTATGATAATAGAATATGGCAAGTGTATTTGGATATTGCCATTTGTGTTTTTCTCAGATTATCTTAGAGAATTATAAAAGGGTTCTTATTGTTAATAAGTTAGGGAAGAAGCCAATGGGATTACTCTGTTAACAGAGGGGTGTTAGATTCCTATAGTTTCAGGCCACAACCCATTATCAAAATCCAAGGCCGCAATTGGGATGAGAAAGATGAGTCTTTGTGTACTTCTCTTGGTTGTGAACTTTAGTATCAGTAATGATAGTATCTTTTTGGCTAAATTAATCCAATTTAGTCTCTAAATTTCTACAGCCCTTATTTCCCTCTCGTGTGTAGCTCTAGTGAGTTCTGCTGTCATAAGATTTCCTTTGGCCAGTATGGTTCTAAAAGACCCTTGAGTTAGCTTTTCTACTCCCCCTCAGTTCACATACGAAGGTTTTCAGTTTGAAATTGGATGATGTTCACTTGTGGTCACTTATTTTTGCCTTTCAGATGGAAAAGTGTCAGGATCCTTTAAGTTTTCACTTGGTTTGGAGTCTGACTGCAGCTGTGTTTCTGTCCTTTCTTAGGTTTGGTGTGGTGGACTTTCTTTGAGTACTGGGATGCAGGTTCCAAGTGCTGTGAGGACTCTTCAGAAAAATGAAAATGGAATGACTGGCTCCACCAGCAGCTTAAACAATATTACTCAGTGATGCCTACTCAGAATTTGTTTATCTTCCCCCACTCCTTTTTGATTGGGTGGCCTTTTCCGTGCAGTTACTAATCGCAGCAGTTTACAAGTGGTGGAAGTCAGGTTTGCTACCTTCTGCTCTAAGGTCTGGAGTCTGTTCGCATCAGGCATCTAGTAGGAAGCATTCACAGGAGCCTGCTGTGGGGCATCAGAGAAGCAAGCAGACGTCTAGCAAGAAACTGATGTTCTGAAGAGTAAATGAGAAAAAAAGGCAGTGTTAAGTAGTTACATAGAAACTCATTTTTGTGTTTCTTGGATTACTTTGACTATTCTAAAATGTTTAGTTACGTATGGTAGCCCTAGGACCTGAGGGAAAAGCATTTAAATCGTCTTTCCCCTATACGTTCCCTTTTTTTTAATGTCATCACTACCTATTATTTAATTCTTACACTGAAGCTTTAAAACTGTACAGTCTTCCATGGTTTTCTAAAAACTGAAAAAAATTGGGCATGCTAGAAAGGTTTTCTTACAGTAGTTTATTTTTCCCCTTTTATAAATAAGTTGAGGTTTGCTAAATTGTTATCTTTTGTTTTTCAACTAGATTGTATATTATTTTCTTCTTTCCAAATATTGTGATATTTCTCTCATGGTTTATAACTCAAAATAGAGAGTGGACAGGAAGTGTTTCTAGATACAATAGCTTTAAATTGCCCAAATTTCAGTTTTTTACCTGCTGCAAAGAGATATTCTTTATACGTTACCTTGTTTAATTAGACCTCTTTCCATTATTTTGAATGATGAGTAAGACTTTTTTAAAGCTTTATATTTTCTGGTTTTTTTGTCTAGTTTAATAGAAACTTTAATAGTTTTGGTAAAATTCCCACTTGAATTTGGTGTAATAACTGGTAGTAATTATGCTTATTTTTTAACATTTTTAGTAAGGTGAAAGATCATTAAAGCTATGTAGAAAGTAGAAAAAGCTACCTATTCAAGTTTTATCTATAAAGAAAAGGTTATAAAGGGAGGTGCCTAAAACTATTCTTTACTGAAGTCATCTATATCTGCTTTTTAGTAAGATGGAATGGTTAAAAACAAGAGTTTTGAAAAAACTATGTATCTCTGACTTATTTGGCACACAAATTTTTCAGACATACCTATTCAGAGGTTATTTTTCTCTTTTTGCTACTTCATTTGCTTTCTAAAGGATCATAATTCTTCAAAAAAAATCAACATAGAGTGATCTTTACTATACATAGGGAAGATGTGTTAAACCATGAGTAACACCCATGATTATTGAGCAAAGCGTTTATATTTTTAAAGTTGATTAAAATTTGTAACAAGTTCTTTGAGCCAAATTGAAAGTTGTCATTACAGTATTTAGGAATTCCTTGAGCATTTTCAAGAGGTCTGGGTTTGTATATTCCTTAATTTTCGAAGCTGTTACTTTCTCCTGTTGACTTTCTTCCATTCATATTTTAAGTATATTGTCTTACGATACCTTTCTCCCTAGAAGTGACCATTGCTGTGTACATTTGAGTTACTGTCTATAGAAAGACTTGTGGGATAGGAACAGCTCAGTTTCTCTTAAAGTTTATTGCTTACTGATGAGATGTTTTGTTCTTTGTAAAACAAATCTAATGAGGAATTTTATTCAAACTGGGTATTCATTTTTCCAGAGGAGAGTCATATCTATACCGTTGTCTGATAACATATTTTAAAAACCAGAAGGCAGTTTAGAGTATGATATTGTCAGTAGATATTGTTTTGATTCTCCAAATAAATATAATTTTGATTTTTGTTTTTCCTAGAGATTTTGAAAGAAATTTTTGGATGTCCTGTTCTCTGCAGCAGGGTTATTGCAGGACCTAAGGAAACAGGAAGTTATAATTCTCTTTCATAGAGTTAAACCTGAAAGCAGTAAGTTAGTGGTGGAGCTGCTTTATGGGAACAGTCATGTATATTTTAACAAAAATGACACTGAAAAAGCCAGAAGTTCTTGTATAAAAATTTTTACTATTATGTCTGTATAATTATATCCTGTTTTTAATTTTAAGTGCCTTCTTCCTCTTAAGCTTGCTCTCACTCCATGCCCCATGCATTGTCAACTGATATTTAAACCAGAGACCATTACGTAATACTGGTGAGGAGTTCTATTGCAGGGGCATGAGGAAAGGAAAATACTAGTCAGGGGCTGGAGGAGTGCATATGATTCTTGTGTGTGCTCATCCCATCATTTGAAACCCTTCGTATAAAACATTGTAGTATCATTTGGAAAAATTCATTTGAAGTAATACTTTTATACTTCAAAATAAGAATCTGGGGTTTCCCTCTTACTATGCTTCTTCTTAAAGGTCCCCCCCCCCTTCCCAGAAATACAAAAAAAAAAAAATGTGTGGGCTTTTAGCTTAATTCATTTAAGTTTATTTGTGTTAAGTTAAACTGAGGAAGTTTGTCATTCTCATTTTCAAACTAGAAAATAATCAACTGTAGTGCCTATTTACATAGTCTTAAATTAAGGTAACTGTTAACTTGACACAATATATAACATTCTCATTAACATTGGAATTAAAAAATATTGAGATTTTTTCCTCAATTGAAGACATGGAAAGTTGGTATACTCTTTAAAATTTTTTTTTTTTTAATCTTTGTTTTGACAGGTCAAACATGATTGCTTTCTACAAAAGAAATGCATGAGAGGTTGATGGTAGTGGATATACCACAAGTGTAAAAAATTATGTTTTATAAAAATATACACTTAGTATTGCCTTTCTCTTTTAGCAGTTGAATCTCAAACCAGTTGTAGTAAACTGGATAAAAAATGAAGGAGTTGCCTTAAGCACTTTAGAAAAAAGAATTTTTTTACATTTCATTTTGACTCTTTGGACTGACTGTCACATACATCTTTAACTTTTCGTAAATATGTACATACCAAATATTTACTAAGTGCACATAGAAATTTAATATACAGTAATTCTTTGAATGTTCCAGGTGTAGGTAGACAATTTGAAAGTATTAAAGGTGTGCCTGTCTGTACAGGGGTTTAACTGATGGAATCTGTACTATTTTGACAAACCATGAACTGCTGCTGTACAGCTGGACTTCACCTAATTTGTTCTGCAATCATTTTCCCCCGTATTGTCATCTGAAGAGACATACTGGCTTGGTTTTATTTGCTCACTTAAGAAATTAAAGTATGTGCAGTATTATGTATAATTTGAATTTTTGTGCTGATCTTCAGTGATATAAAGAAGAAAATGATTTAGTTAGGCTAAGATACTCTTATTTCATGACTTACCCAAAATGATTAATTTTCCTACATATACTTTAAATCACATAAAATTATTGAGTTACTTAGTGTCTTTTGGAAACATATGGGGAAAATTAGAAAAGGATATATATGAAAATCTGCACCCCACTCCAGGACTCTTGCCTGGAAAATCCCATGGATGGAGGAGCCTGGAAGGCTGCAGTCCATGGGGTCGCTAAGGGACAGACACGACTGAGCAACTTCACTTTCACTTTTCACTTTCATGCATTGGAGAAGGAAATGGCAACCCACTCCAGTGTTATTGCCTGGAGAATCCCAGGGACGGGGGAGCCTGATGGGCCGCCGTCTATAGGGTCGCACAGAGTCAGACACGACTGAAGTGACTTAGCAGATATATGAAAAATGATTATTTCAAAGTATTCATTTTAGAAGGGACAGTGTAGACTTCCATAAAATACGTGAATCTAAGCTAAACAGACTAAGGACTGTATTTAAAAATCATCATGATAATTCTTTTGGAGAAAACTCCATATTTGTAAGATCATTATTCATTTAATGGTTAATTCGTGTAACAAATATTTAAGTCTGGGATGGCAGTCATACTTGCTATTCAGATTTCCTAACTTTGTGAAGTTTGATTTTCTGTGTATACAGTACTTTTGCTGCTTTTGAAAGGTATGACAAAGTTTGCATCTTAAAAACAATGTTTTTGCTAATCAAGTCAGAAATTTTAAAAAGTAAATGTTAAGAGTTTATAAAAAATTATAACTAACTGCATGTAAAATGGTTCACCTATATGTAGTCATGTAAGATGTTTCTGAAAAAGTTTCTTCCCTTGATTTTATTTTTACACTGAATATATTATTTTAGGGAAGTAAATGGTCAGCATAAATTTACTCGGCATCCAAATAACCATAAAGTTATTTGTTATTTTAAATTTATATTTCTTAACACCAGTGCTGGAGCATTTATAAGTGATCATGAATTTTCCTTAATCATTGCAGAAAGATTACCTCGTAGTCAGTATAGTTTTAGTTTTGTGTGTATCTTACAGTATTCATATTATGCAAATACTTGTGATCCTAATGTCACATATGATAGCTTTGTTACCTGGAATATTTGATTAATGTAAATAAGCTTTTTGAGTAATTTGGAGGTTAACTGGATCACACATGGTATATGTTTTTGTTGAAAATATATTGTTGGGTATGCCATATAAAGGTTAGTATTGACTTATAAAATAAATATCAGAGATCACCATAGTACTTTTCTCCTACTCACATTCAAGTTAAAACAGTATTTGTTATTTCCGAGTCAGTATAAGGTACTGACTTTTGATTTGTAATCATTTGAGCTGTGTTAGTTTAAATTGGTATATTTTCTTAACGGTACCCAATCAATATAAGTTGGTTCCTGGGGATGAACATGCAGAGGATTTCACAGTCTGTAGCACAGCCCGTAGGTGAATGTGTTTGCTTTGCCTTGGAGCTACTTAAGTTTATTGTAAGTGATTGGTAAAAGATATTTTTGTTAGTGTTAGAACTTTTTGGAGAGCTTAAGGGTTATGAGAATGCTTTTTTTTTTTTAACATTTCCAAAATCTCTAAGATACCAAAGCATTGCATCTAATTTACCTTTTAGGGGAGACTCTTTAAAATCAAATTTATAACTAATTCATACAATAAGATACATAATAGCTAAAGTTTTGAAATGATTTGTATTAAAAACCACTAGTCTTTAAATTTTATAGATATAACAAAAATATTTTGGCTTAATCTCTCTTAAAGTATTTAAAATTAATCACCTTAGCTCTACCATATACTATATCTGTGATCTCTACATCATCACTTACCATCTTTGGGCTTCCACTGCCTTACATAAAGGCAATGTAACTTGCCTTTACAACAGTGTAACTTGTTCAGCCTACCTCACAGGGCTGTTGTGAGGAATAAAATCAAATGGAGTATATGAAATAGATTCAACCACAGTAAAATGCTATGTAAATGTGAAGTATTACTTTTAGTTAATAATGGACTTAAGTGTTTGGATACCTCTAGATGCCATTTACTTTGATAAAGCATGTGCTTAAAGTGGTATCACCAGGACATGAAACCTGAATTTTTTTTAAAAGCCTGATTAAAATATCCTTTAACATTTTTAGTTTATGCATGACTTGTGGCCTTTTTGTATTTTATCATCAAGGTGTACTCTATATCAAGACTTCTAGAATTGTAAAATTTCTCCCATAGCATTAACGTGTGTCAGAGTAGAATAGTAGCATAAATAAATGATTTAAGCTGTGTTTCCATCCAGGCATTTGCACTTTCATGACTGCCCAATGCCACATGGAAAGACTGAATTTGGCCTAAATAATTCTTTGCAAAATACCAGCTTTGGAATGGTTCAACAGTTTGTTCTCATTGGATAGATGATATAAGGTGTACGTGACCATTTAAAACATTTGATAACTTTTGTTGCGTTATCGTTTTTAAAAACACAATGACACATTTCAAAACTCTGTTAACCTGGATATCATTTATTATCTCTCCTAACACAACTTGTTTTGCTTTAAACTGAATTAAGTGGCTTACAAATTATCTTGATCCACATATTATTTGGTTTTTCTATCATCTGGACATGATTTTGCTATGCAGTTCTGATAATAAAAACTCTAATTCCTCAGGTTTAACATTTAAGTTAAAGATGAACATTAATGAACTACTTACAATGTACGCAGTGCTGAAAACTAGTGTTTTATAATAAGCATTTTGCCTCATTTTTTTGGAAACAAGACAAAGCTTTTAAAATGGTTTCTGAAATTTCAAAATAGAGTATTCAAGATAGAGTACCTTGTATGTTGAAATAATTGTATGTTCTGTATAGAATAACCAAATTCTTAAAAAAGCACCTGGAATATCTCATCTAAAAATTAAACTTTTTTTTCTTGCTTTCTTTTGCTTCAGTTCTTGCATTTTATCCACTCTTATTAAGTATCTACAGTGTGCTGTTGAGCATGAGAGATAAAATAGCCATTAGGAATTTTGCTTCCAAAGGTTTTTTTTATTTTAGAGCAGTGCTATTCAACGCAGTTGTTTGCGATGACGGAACGTTCTGTAACCTGGGCTGTCCAACACAGTAAGCCACTAGCCACAGCCAGCTGTTGAGCACTTTCAATGTGTATAGCTAGTTCAACTAGGGAACTAAAATTTTCATTGTAACTTAAATGTAAAGAGCCACATCTTGCTAGTATTAATAGCTGCTGCTTGTACAGTGCAGCTATAGATGCTGTGAGTAACTATATAAACCAGGAACTTGGTTTCTGTCTTTGGAAGTTGTCACATCTTGGATTACATTTTGGTAGCTAAGACAGAATCAGAAGCTAAGATTTTTTAAATTTATATTCTAACTTGAAACCAGTTTGGGAGATAAAAGAAAACCAGTCAACGACCAAACAAGGCTGGAGTTCTTGTAACTACGATCATTTGTACCAAGAGAAGAATGAAGACATGATAGTTTTGAGTCACAGAGGGAAGAGTGTGACAAAGACACTGAGAAACAAATACCTTCATACAGAAGGTGGAGTGTGAATGGGTTCAGCATTTCTGGTGAACAGGTAATACCAAGGTATTCAGTTCAGTCACTCAGTCGTGTCCAACTCTTTGTGACCCCATGAATCGCAGCACACCAGGCCTCCCTGTCCATCACCAACTCCCGGCGTTCATCCAGACTCAGTGCATCGAGTTGCTGATGCCATCCAGCCATCTCATCCTCTGTCGTCCCCTTCTCCTGCCCCCAATCCATCCCAGCATCAGGGTCTTTTTCAATGGGTCA
>NW_011494755.1:2278212-2278428 GCF_000754665.1 Bison bison bison
TTTTAATATGCTGTCTAGGTTGGTCATAACTTTTTTTCAAGGAGTAAGTGTCTTTTAATTTTATGGCTGCAGTCACCATCTGCAGTGATTTTGGAACGCCCAAAAATAAAGTCTGCCACTGTTTCCCCATCTATTTGCCATGAAATTATGGGACCAGATGCCATGATCTTAGTTTTCTGGATGTTGAGTTTTAAGCCAACTTTTTCACTCTCCTCT
>NW_011494755.1:2278528-2278893 GCF_000754665.1 Bison bison bison
AGTTTCAGCTTCAGCATCAGCCTTCCAATGAACAACCAGGACTGGTCTCCTTTAGGATGGACGTTGGATCTCCTTGCAGTCCAAGGGACCCACAAGAGTCTTTTCCAACACCACAGTTCAAAAGCATCAATTCTTTGGCGCTCAGCTTTCTTCACAGTCCAACTCTCACATCCCTACATGACCACTGGAAAAACCATAGCCTTGATTAGACGGACCTTTGTTGGCAAAGTAGTACCGCTTTTGAATATGCTATCTAGGTTGGTCATAACTTTCCTTCCAAGGGGTAAACGTCTTTTAATTTCATGGCTGCAGTCACCATCCACAGTGATTTTGGAGCCCAAAGAAATAAAGTCTGACACTGTTTC
>NW_011494755.1:2278993-2279420 GCF_000754665.1 Bison bison bison
CTGGTTCCTCTGCCTTTTCTAAAACCAGCTTGAACATCTGGAAGTTCACGCTTCACGTATTGCTGAAGCATAGGAACCTGGGATGTTAGGTCCATGAATCAAGGCAAATTGGAAGTGGTCAAACCGGAGATGGCAAGAGTGAACGTCGACATTCTAGCAATCAGCGAACTAAAATGGACTGGAATGGGTGAATTTAACTCAGATGACCATTCTATCTAGTACTGCAGGCAGGAATCCCTTAGAAGAAATGGAGTAGCCATCATGGTCAACAAAAGAGACCCCAAATGCAGTACTTGGATGCAATCTCAACAGAATGATCTCTGTTCATTTCCAAGGCAAACCAGTCAATATCGCAGTGATCCAAGCCTATGCCCCAACCAATAACGCTGAAGAAGCTGAAGTTGAACGGTTCTATGAAGACCTACAA
>NW_011494755.1:2279520-2279913 GCF_000754665.1 Bison bison bison
ATTTGCCATGAAGTGATAGGACCAGATGCCATGATCTAGTTTTCTGAATGCTGAGCTTTAAGCCAACTTTTCACTCTCCTCTTTCACTTTCATCAAGAGGCTTTTTAGTTCCTTTCTGCCATAAGGGTGGTGTCATCTGCATATCTGAGGTTATTGATATTTCTCCTGGCAATCTTGATAGCAGCTTGTGCTTCCTTCAGCCCAGCGTTTCTCATGATGTACTCTGCATGTAAGTTAAATAAGCAGGGTGACAATATACAACTTTGACGTATTCCTTCTCCTATTTGGAACCAGTCTGTTGTTCATGTCCAGTTCTAACTGTTGCTTCCTGACCTGCATACAGGTGTCTCAAGAGGCAGGTCAGGTGATCTGGTATTCCCATCTCTTTCAGGG